>NC_142686.1:94031896-94184224 GCF_056320005.1 Nelumbo lutea
GTAGTCAGACCCGGTATTGACCCTGGCCTTATAACTCACAAGTTTAACACTGACCCTGTAGTCAGACCCATTAGACAGAAGAAACGCAACTTAACCCCGGAGCGCTGGAGGGCGGTCGGCGAAGAAGTCGAAAAGCTCCTCGCAGCGAACTTCATAAGGGAAGTTCATTACTCGAGCTGGGTAGCCAACCCAGTGCTGGTGAAAAAAGCCAACGGCAAGTGACGCATGTGCGTCGACTACACCGACCTGAACCGAGCTTGCCCAAAAGACTGCTTCCCCCTGCCCCGAATTGACCGCCTGGTGGACGCGACCTCGGGACACGAGCTGCTAAGCTTCCTAGATGCCTACTCAGGCTACAACCAGATCAAGATGGACCAGTCCGACCAAGAAAAAACCAGCTTCATTACCGAGTTCAGCCTGTACTGTTACAAGGCCATGCCCTTCGGGGTAAAGAATGTTGGTGCGACCTTTCAAAGACTTGTAAATAAACTTTTTCGGCCTTTAATTGGCACGAAAATCGAATGTTATGTAGACGACATGGTCGTCAAAACACAATTTTCGCGAGAATTAATAAAAGACTTGGATTCTGTCTTCCAAATCCTGCGTCATTATAACATGAGACTAAACCCAAACAAGTGTGTCTTCGGTGTCACCTCGGGTAGGTTTCTAGGATACATTGTCAACCGACGTGGTATTGAGGCCAACCCGGACAAAATAAAGGCCATCCTTGATATGAGACCACCTCGAAAAGTAAAAGAAGTTCAAAGGCTAAACGGCCGCATAGCCGCTCTGAGCCGCTTCATGTCCAAGTCGGCAGACTGTTGCCTGCCTTTCTTCAAGGCAATCAAAGGCAAAGGGTTCGAATGGACCCGAGATTGCCAACTCGCATTCGACGAGCTAAAAACTTACCTCGCCACCGCACCAACCTTAGTCAGACCCGAGGAGGGCGAGGTCTTAGAACTATACCTCTCGGCGAACGACGAAGTGGTCAGTTCGGTATTAGTAAAACAAGTAGATCGGGTCCAGCGGCCTGTCTATTATGTTAGTAAAATTCTGCAGGGAGCAAAAACAAGGTACCCGCAGATAGAAAAAATTGCCTACGCACTGGTGATATCAGCTCGAAAACTCCGCCCGTACGTCCAAGCTCACACCGTCGTCGTCTTAACCGACAAACCCCTAAGACAAGTCTTGCTGAAACCCGAGGTCTCCGGTAGCCTAACGAAGTGGGCCATCGAACTCAGCGAGTACGATCTCCAGTACAAACCACGAACCGCAATTAAGGCCCAAACTTTGGCAGATTTTATCGCCGAGTGCACTTTCAGCCATGAAGCCCTACAGGCCAATAGAGTCTGAACCCCGTGAAGTAGCAGCCAGTGTGGCATCTCTCCTGGTCAGGCGAAACAACGCGAACTGGGATGAGGAGCCCTGGATCCTTCACGTGGATGGTTCCTCGAACAAGCAAGGCAGTGGGGCTGGAATAGTCCTATGCGGCCCGGGCGACACAAAATTAGAATATGCACTACGCTTCGAGTTCGTGGCATCCAACAACAAGGCAGAGTACGAAGCACTGATAGCCGAGCTGAACCTAGCGCAAAAGGTAAAGGCAAAGCACTTAGTCATCTGTAGCGATTCCCAGCTCGTGGTCAACCAAGTTACGAGCGAGTATGAAGCACGCGAGCTCTCCATGATCGCATATTTGGCGAAAGTAAAAGAGGCCCTGCTCAACTTCCAATCACACTTCATCAGGCAAATCCCGAGGTCAGAGAACACTAAGGCCGATGCTCTGTCCCGGTTAGCCAACACAAGTCACAACAACATGAGAACCATGTACATAGAGGATTTACCTCGTCCTAGTATTCTCGGGGGGGGGGGGGGCAGAGGAGGTCACTCCCGTCCTCGAAGTAGAGCCGAGCTGGATTGACCCACTCGCGAGCTTCTTGATAGACAGAACCCTCCCTGCAGAACACAATGCGGCCAAGAGGGTACAACGCCAGGCAGCCAAATACGTCATAATAGACGAACGGTTATACTGACGGTCCTACACGCTCCCCTATTTGCATTGCCTGCGACTTGCCGAATCCGAGTTCGTACTCCACGACACTCATGAAGGCATGTACGGCGGACACTTGGGGGGCAGAGCACTCGCCCAAAAAGCACTTCGACAAGGATACTACTGGCCAACGATGAAGGCAGAAGCTGTCAAGCTCGTCAGAGAATGCGACAAGTGTCAGAAGCACGCCAATATCCACCATCAGCCTGCTTCCGACCTCAAATACCTCGCCAGCCCGTGGCCATTCCCGCCAGCAACAGGTGGAAGAAAATTCTTAGTTGTTGCAGTAGATTACTTCACGAAGTGGATAGAAGCCAAACCTCTGGCAATTGTTACGGCCCGAAACATACAGAACTTCTTTTGGAAGAACATAGTATGTCGTTTCGGGTTACCTCGGGTACTAATTTCTGACAACGGCAAGCAGTTTGAGGATATCGAGTTCCAAGAATGGTGCCAGAACATGGGGATTCGGCAAAACTTCACATCAGTCGCACACCCGCAGGCAAATGGTTAGACGAAAGTAATGAACAGAGCTATCCTGCGCGGACTGAAAGCACGTCTAGATCGAGCTAAGGGATTGTGGGCCGAAGAGCTACCAAGTGTCTTATGGGCTCACCGAACTACAGAAAAAACCGCCATGGGAGAAACCCCCTTCAACCTCACCTACGGCACTGAAGCAGTGATCCCAACGGAAATCGAAGTACCAACATTGCGACTAGAAACATACGACGATCGAACAAACGGAGATGAGTTACGTACCAACCTTGACCTACTGGACGAGGTAAGGGAACTCATGCACATCCGGACAGTAGACCACCAGCAGCAAGTAGCTCGCTACTACAATGCCAGAGTAAAGCAACGAAGCTTTCGAGTCGGCGACCTGGTCCTTCATAAGATTATGGTGCCCGAACCCGGCGTGGGCAAACTTGGACCAAACTGGGAAATGGCCCTACAAAGTAAAGAGAGCGCTCGGGGGGGCATACGAACTCGAAACCTTAGAAGGCAAACAAGTACCTCGAGCGTGGAACATCGTGAATTTAAGGCGATACTACCTATAAACCGCCAAGCGAAGTGGACGAAACCGCTATAAGGTCCTATGGGTCACGATGCAGAGCCAAAAGGAACCTCGGCGTAAACAAGCAAAGAAAAGTCAGGCATATTATCAGCTCGGCAAAAAATCAGTTCACTGCAAAAGCCTTAGCGGCAAAACAGGTCGCGGAAGTACAATAACCAGGACAAGAAACAATGGCATATTATCAGTTCGACAAAGAATCAGTTCGGGAAAAGGAACACTTGGGCAAAAAGATTATCTATTCTGTTGCAAGAAATAGGAGTACATTGGCCATCAGAAGGCACTTCAAAAAAAAATCTTTACATGCTCGGAGCTACTTCTTCGCCATCAAAAGGCACTTCAACAACACCCGAAGGCCCTACCTCTCCTTCAGAATCCGGCTCACCATCGGCAGTATTGGCCATCTCCTGAGTTATACACAAAGTGGATATGGCACTAACATCAAGGTCGGGGTACGTGTTCCGGATCATCCACCGGCTCAGCTTGAACCCCCTTCTGTAAGAATCCACTATCAGATCATCAAAATGCGGAGAGGCAATATAGTCTTCAACAGCCTTCTTCTTGGCGTCTTCAATGCCTTGGGAAAAAATCTACGTTTTCTCCCTGATGTCCTCTTGAAGATATTCGACTTGATGCTGCAAGTCCAACTTCAAATCCACCATGTGTTTGACGACTACCTCCATGGCCTCGGCATCACGCTGAGACATCGCCTGCCTGGCCATGGCGATGCGAGCAACTTCTTCAGTAGCATAAGCGACCGCCTCAGCAGGTCGGGTATTCGCCTCGGCGGCACAGAAAGCCTCTTCAGCAGCATGGGCGACAGCCTCAGCAGCTCGCGCCTATCACGAGCTCCTCTCCACTTGGGCTACTAAGGCGTGAATTGAAGAATTCACCTACCAAAAGAAACAAGTGAGCAACAACAGCAAAAGCGATAGAAAATGAAGGCAGACGAAATCTGACTTACCACCATAGCGTGTGATATGGCGCGGCAGGCGACCTATTTCAAAGGAAGATCGGTCCACGCTGCGATCTCCTCGGGGAAAGTAGCCTCCCTACTCTTCTGAAGAGCATAGTTCGGCGTCAACACGCTCCTGAACTCCCCTTGAGCTCCCGAGCCCAAGGGCCCAGCTCGCGTATGAGCGGACCCAGAGTGAGCAGGAGCACTGGAGTATGCAGGAGCACCGTATGAGTGGTCTCAGCGTAACGCGCCCTGGTAGTTTCATACATCAGCGGAGTCACCTCGAGCTCCCTCGACAGATCCTCTGGCGTGTGGCCTAGAACTTGAGGCTCCTCATACGGGGGCAGCTCGGTACGAGTTCGCTTGGCGACTCGCTTCCTCCTCTTCATGCCCTGGAACAGGCGTCCCCCACGAGTTCTCTCTGCATCCATCACAACTGTAAAAACGAGTTCGACATCAGAAAAAATGAAGGAAAAAAGCAAGCAAGAAATCACAGAACTAGAAACCTACTCGAACTTAGGCCAGCCGCAATAAGCTTGGCCTCTGTCAAGTACTCATGGCACTTTAAACCTTGTCGTGCCCATTGCCGGAGGCCCTTCATCGTCTCTTTGTCGAGAGTGACACCAGAATCAAGAGCGGCCTCACCCCACCCGGTCTGAAAGGGCCATCCTTCCGCACTTCGCACGCCGAAGTAGTCCCGCTTCCGTGCTGGGACCTTATTAAGAAGATCGTGCAGAATCTTAAAGCCCGGGCGAGGAGAAAGGTAATACGCCCGTCTTCCCCCAGGAAGAGAACCTACTTATCTCTTAAGCATCAAGATGGAGGAGAATATCTCCAAGTCTAAAGGGAAATTCTGCTCGCAGAAAAGGGAGACTGTCCCCACTAGGTTCCGAATAGAGGTCGGGTGAAACTGGCCAATGGTAACGCCAAAGTGGTTTATGACTTCGACTAAAAGGGGGTGGAAAGGCAGTTGCAGCCCCGCGGCGAGCTGCTCTCGAAAAATCACGATCTCGTCAGGACCGTGTTCCCAAGGAAAACTACCCGAGGGAATGAAATATGTATACCCCCAGGCAGATTGTAAGACATGAGTATAGATTGGAGCCCCTCGAGCGTCATGGTCGAGGGACAAACCTGTCTAGCATCCGACCTCGGCGAGCCGAAGCGGCTCGGCCTACGGGTTCATAGTCATCCTCAAGTTCCACCTGGGGATCACTAAGGCAGTCGGGGGATACGACTCGGTTTGTAGAACCTACATCAGTCCTACTTGAAGAGTCGTCTGAGCTATCAAAGCTAGACATCGAGGAAAATAGGTGGATTCAGGAAGGTACTCACCGGAAGAAAGTTTTGAAGGCTCTGGAGACGGGAACAAGCCAAAAAACCTTGGAGGCTAAGTAACCAGCCTAGACGCGAGCTGAAAAAGCTTGGACGCGAGCTGAAAAACTTGGACGCGAGCTGAAAAGTTGGACGCAAGCTCAATAGGCAAACCGCAGAAGTGACAAATCGACTGGGGTCCCCCACTATTTATAGCTACAGTAACCAAGAACCGACCGTGCAGATCAAAGATGACTCAATGGCCCACATTCGCGCTGACCGCACGTTCCCTGAGGTCGAGACGTGATTGGCGCACGTCTTTCCGAAAAGAGCGAAATGTCAGTGCATGTCTTTTGAAACCGACGTCACGCCAGCGCACGTCTTTCTGAAACTGACTGCACCGCACATCTCCCTGCAATTGACAAAAACTGCCAGCGCACGTCCCTTCAGAACGGCAGTGGCGCGCTTTTTTCAAATTTAAATGACCCGCTGTCACGTCCCAGCGGCGCGAATTTTTGAAATTTAAACGCGCGCTGTCACGACCGTCAACATTTATGAGCAGTAGGCACGTTTCCTGCCTTCTCGGAACCGAAGAACCCTGGCAAAAGCAACTCGCACAGTCAAGATTCGAAGAACGGGATAAATCCACCTACCACCTCGCAAAACTCCTCGCACCAGGGCAAGACCCTTGGCGCGAGGAGTGGGGGGCAATTGATGAAGGAAGATTTGGCCCGACCTCACAGTTATGCGACACGTGGCAAAAGTAACAACTCGACACAAAAGCAAGCCTAAGGCGCAAGCACCAAGGGGAGAAACCAGCGGTCCGAACTCCCTACTAGGGGCCCAAACTCACCTTTGCCCCAAACCAGAAAGTAATCCGAACTGGTTTGCCTTGTAACAGCTCGGGATACCCCTCGCCGAACTGGCCTGCCTTGTAACAGCTCGGGATACACCTCGCCGAACTGGCCTGCCTTGTAACAAGTCGGGATGCACTTCGCCGAACTGGCCTGCCTTGTAATAGCTCGGGATACCCCTCGCCGAACTGACCTGCCCTATACATACCTCCGAACTCAAGACTTCACCTCGCTCACCACTCCACCACATCACTTTCAGGGCACCAAAACCAAACAAACCGTACTATGCCTGACATTGAGGAAGTCTTTACCTGAGGGCGCCGCACCTGACTGACTTGGGATCTGACGCTTGACGGCCGCACTCTAAACGGCCACCTACCACCGCCTCCTGACACCACCATCACCAGTTAGAGAGATGGTTAGGCAGTGACGGTTCCATCCCAGTAGAAAGGACGACGACCGAATTGACAGACGCAAGGATAATCATACCCGACCTGACAAGGGCCTCGGAGCGAGTGCGCGAAGTGATTATAAAAGCCCCCTGCCCCCAACAAACAACATATGTGAACTTTGCGCTATCTGGTCTACACTTTGCCTTTGAGAGATTACTGACTTGAGCTTCGGAGCTATCCCACTGGGTTCCCCCCGGAGTTCTCCCATCTTTCCTATTTCAGGCTCCCCGACGCTCCAGCCCAGAGGCGAGTTCGTTGACAGCTAAGACCGGCCGAATTGCGCTCCATCAAAGACCATGCCTTGGAATTTGAGAAGGTGTGGTCTTTGGCGTTTTCTCATTTTCAGAACCGTTGCTTCCAATGGTACAATGACGTAGAACCATTGTGGCATCATCTTAAGTGTTGGATAATGTAAACCTATGCTAAAAACAGTTATACAACACTTATACCAAATAAAACCGGTATTATTTCCCCAAAAAGCATCCTATGTGGCAACATCATGCCAAACAGAAAAAAAAGAACCATTTTCTCAAAAAACGGTGCAACAAATCCTCATCCATACAACACCGTTTTCTCATAAAATGGCTTTAAAGCAACAACATGTTAAACACCTCTATCGACGTTGAGTTTTTGCTTGCAGTAGATTTTGTGTACATTTAATATAACATTTTCTCTTGTTTATTAGTATTATCTTATAATTTTCTCTTTACGTTTCTGTTAGTTTTATGTTAATTTTCTTTTAATTTTTACTATTAATTTACTGTTACCTTTATGTTAATACTAATTTCTTTTGAATTACTGTCACTAATATATTACTATTAATTTACTATTAATTTGTTTAATAATAAAGAAAATAAATACGTGGTTATCATTGATTATTAAAAATATTTAATAACAATTTATTTATTATACTATATTCTAAAATGCAGTTGTCTTACTCTCTTTTGCTTCCCAGCCCCTTTAAAATTATATGGATTTTTATTTAAAAAATAAATTAAAAATCAAACATGAGCTACTTTACTATTACGAAAACTAATGTAATCGCTTCCTCATGGGCCTTCAGCAAATATGTAATCACTTCTTTAATATGAGGATCTTTTAAGTTAATTTGGGTCATGCTTTGGCGTGTTTATATTAAAAGTAAGTAGTTAAAAATAAGTACTTATTTGAATAAATACTTAGCATTTGACATTCAACATTTTCAAGTATTTATTTAAAATAATAAGATAAATCTCTTAAATTACCCCTATTGTTTAGCGCATTAGCACATGATACCCCTATTATTGTCTTGCGCAACCTTTAAGCTTTCTGAAAATTATTATTACCATTAAGTGCTGACGAAAGGAATCAAATGTCAAAATTACCCTTTACTATTCCTCAAATTACCTTCGATTTCGTTGCTTCGCGGCTGACTTTTCTGGTACGTTTTTTCCTCACCTTAAAAGGATCACCCATTTTGGCTTAATTCGCCGTCCAAGAAAACTAGGGTTTCTGAGAGCCTCCAGAGCTTCAATGAGAGCTGGGATGGATTTTCTCTCAACGAAGTCGGGAATGCTGTTGATTCATTAAGTGTAGAATCTCAGGATGCAGATTATTCTTACATTCCTTCGCTCAGTGATGAGTTGGCGCTTCTAATCTTGGCTAGGGTTCCGAGATCGGAATATTGGAAGTTTTGCTTTGTAAACAAATGCTACTCATCTTGGCTAGGGTTCCTTCGCTCAGTGACTGCAAAAGTCTCACGTACGTGAGGATATTCAATAACCGGACGGAATTTGGAGCCTCCCCAGGCTATATTTACTTGAAATGTCCAACAACGGGTTTGAAGGATCGGTTTCTCCTGCAATTTCCGGCGTTCGGAATCTCACGGCATTATTGATCTCTGGTAATAATTTCTGTGGCGAGATTCCGGCGGAGATTTGTCGTTTGCGAATGCTTCAAGTTATGGATGAAAGCAGAAATAGATTTGATGAAGGAAGATTTGGCCCGACCTCTTTATTACGTAACACGTGGCAGAAACAACAGCTCGGCAAAAGGGGCCAAGCTTAGGCGGGAACAAGGGGACGAGCGGACTGAACTCCCTACTGGGGGCCCGAACTGACCCATCTTGTAACAGCTCGGGATACACTTTGCCGAACTGACCTTGTAACAGCTCGGGTTATACTTCGCCAGACTAACCTTGTAACAGCTCGGGATACACTTCGCCGAACTGACCCACCTTGTAACAGCTCGGTTTACACTTCGCCGAACTAACCCTTGTAACAGCTCGGGATACACTTCACCGAACTAACCTGCCCTATAGATACCTCCGAGCTCAAGACCGCCTCGCTCAGCACTTCGCATCACTTGGCACCAAAACCAAACAAGTCGTACCACGCCTGACACTAAGGAAGTTCGTGCCCAAGGGCGCCGCGCCTGACTAACTTGGGATCTGACGTTTGGCGGCAGCACCCTAAACGGCCACCTGCCACCGCCACTGACACCGCCATCTCCAGTTAGATGACGATTAGGCAGTGACGGTTTTGTCTCAGCAGAAAGGACGACGACCAAATTGACAAGCACAAGGGTAATCATACTCAACCTGATAAGGGCCCCGGAACGAGTGCACGAAGTGACTATAAGAGCCCCCTACCCCCCGACAATAGAGGTATGCAAAAACTTTGCGCTATCTGGTATTACCTTGCTTTTGAAGGATTCTAACTTGAGCTTCGGAGCCTCTACACCGGGTTCCCCCCGGAGCTTCCCCATCTCCTCCGTTTCAGGTTCCCTGTTACCACGTTCGGAAGCAAGGCCGCGGACAGCTAAGACTGGCCGGATCGCGCTCCATCAATTGGCGTCGTCTGTGGAAAACGCTTCAAAAAGCCTCCCTCCAAACTTCGATAACCCCTTTTCTTCAAAAAAAAAAAAACCCAACACTCATGGCCTCCTCCAGCAACACCGGACATGGCACGGAGACAAACGCCACCGGGGAGCAACTTCAAGTCCCCGTAGTGTGCGTTGGACAGTTCACCATCCCCCTTTTGGCGGATGGGATCCCCAGGTTGAACGCGCCATAAGCAGTGGCACCCGTAAACCCTCCTACCACAAGCATCCCCTTTCCTCTCCCCATTGAGACAACCTTCACTGAACCGACTGCCGTCCCCTGGCAGCTAGCCAAAACCGGTTGGAGGACCTGATGCAGTGCATGCGGGCAATGCAAGCCCAAATGCAACAGTTCCAGTAGCACCAGCTTCACCAGCACCAAGTGTTGCACAACATCTCCGAGTATCACTATCAACAACAGTTCCCCTAGCTGCCACTGAACCAACCACTACTTCCGCCTCGCCACCCCGCTCCGAGGCCGGTCAAGGCCTCCCCGCAGGATGGGCGCCCCCACCAGGCGAAGGCCTCCCGGCCCCAGAACCGCCCCAACAGCCAGGCCTCATCCCCAGGCCGAAGAGAGAAAAATGTCATCCCCACCTCGCAACCCGCGGGCGGGTCGGGAACCTCGCCCACGAGGTCGGCACCCTGGCGCTCCGAGCCCAAGCTCCCGCTCACCAAAAACTGATTCAGTGCCTTGGCGGCAGACTACCAGCATTCCGGGCCCATCGAGCTCGGTAACATGGAGGCCAGCAGCGCCAGTACAAGGCCCGCTCAACGGCGAAGGCGCCGGCGAAGTCGCCAAACCGCCACCCGTGCCTTATCGGAATCCAGAGGCAAAGACACGAACTCGGACGAGGTAGGGGCTGCCCCGGTTCTCTCGGTTCCTTCCCCCCTCGCATCGGAACTCCTGGCGGTCCCCTTACCCAGAGACTTCAAACTCCCACCTCTGGACAAGTATGACAGGTCCTTCGACCCCAACGACCACGTTGACGCCTTTCAGTCCCAAATGCACCTCGCCAGGGCCAGCGAATCGTGCATGTGCGTGGCCTTTACCACCACCCTCAGGGGGGTAGCCCGCACTTGGTACAGGAACCTGGCCCCCGGGTCGATAAAGTATTGGGTCCAGTTCGTGCAGGTCTTCACCGCACACTTCGTCACCAGCCAACGGTGCCCCAGAATAGAGAAAAGCATCTTCGGAGTAGTCCAAAGAGAAGGAGAATCCATTTGGGGCTACATCAAGCGATTCAACGAAGCATGCCTACAGATACCGTGGTGGACCCCGCAGTGCAGCTCGCGGCAGCCAAAAGAGGGGTGACGCACAAAGAATTCAAATGGCACATGGTGGCCAACCAGCCCGCAACCGTGGCCGAATTCCTCAAACTCACGGATAAGTTCATGAGGACAGAGGAGGAAATCAACCAACGAACCGAAGGCGGGAACGAGAAAAGAAAGAGAGAAGGCGAGCTCTCCAACTCGGTGAATAGAAAAAACCCGACCCGGGAGCCGAAGCCGAACCAGTCGTTCCAGGCCCCCCTAGCAGTTCAGACGGATTACACGCCGTTAAACACGAGGCGGACGGAGATCTTAATGACGATCAAAGACGCCCCATACGTTAAGTGGCCACCTCGCTTAAAGGGAAATTCGAACGAGAGAAATAAGAATTTGTATTGTAGTTTCCATAGAGACCATGGTCATAGCACCGAACAGTGTAATAACCTCCGGGACGAGATAAAGGGACTCATCCGTCGCGGATACTTGAGAAACTTTGTACAGCACAACAATAATAACAATAAGGCAGGTCGGCAAGGGGAGCACGAAAAGGATGCCCCCGAGTCTAGCAACAGACCTGCCGAACCGTTGCAGAAGCAGCCTCCGGAAGAGAGGCCAGTTCGGGGAACCATCCATGTAATAGTGGGAGGTTCGGTGGTAGCGGGGTGTACCTTGGCAGCAGCCCGGACTTTAGTTCGCGAAACGGCCCTCGAAGAACGGAACCCCCCAAAGAGACCAAAGACCGAAGAACCAATCTTCTTCACGGAGGACGACGCACGAGGAGTCCACTACCCCCATGATGATGCGCTTGTCATTAAACTAAGGATCAACGACTTCGAGGTCAGGCGCGTACTCGTAGGTTCGGGCAGCTCAGCGGACATCCTCTTCAAATCAGCATTTGACCAGCTGCAGTTATAGAGGAGCGAGCTGAAGCCCGCGAACACTCCCCTGGTGGGTTTCAGCGGAGAGGAAGTCAGGCCCCTCGGAAAAGTAACTGTCCCTGTGGAAGTCGGCACATGGCCTTGTGCGGTCAGACTCAACCATGATTTCCTGGTAGTCGCGATCCCCTCCCCATACAATGCCATAATAGGGCGGCCGATCACGCATATCCTACGGGCGGCGGTCTCCACCTACTATTTGGCCATGAAGTTCCCTACGGACTTCGGTATAGGGGTAGCGCGGGGCGACCAGCTCGAGTCCCACAAGTGCTATGTTGCCGCCCTGAAGGGAAAAACCAAGGCGGCCGACGACCTCGAACTGGAGCGGCCTGCGGAGCACGGTGAGGAACGAGCTTCGCCCACGGAGGAAACTGTCGCAATCCCGACTTCAGCTACGTACCCAGCTCGCACACTAAGCATCGGAGCTTCCATCGAAGACCCCCTACGAGCCGAACTGGTGAGTTTTTTACTTCAAAATTTAGATATTTTTGCCTAGTCCGCGACCGACATGCCCGACATTAGCCCCAGACTGATAACTCACAAACTTAATACTAACCCTGTAGTCAGACCCATTAGACAGAAGAAACACAACTTAGCCCCAGAACGCTGGAGAGCAGTCGACGAGGAGGTTGAGAAGCTCCTCACAGCAAACTTCATAAGGGAAGTCCATTACCCGATCTGGGTGGCTAACCCGGTGTTGGTAAAAAAGGCAAGCGGCAAGTGGCGCATGTGCGTCGACTATACCGACCTGAACCGAGCTTGCCCGAAAGATTGCTTCCCCCTCCCCAGAATTGACCGCCTAGTGGACGCGACCTCGGGAAACGAGTTGCTAAGCTTCCTGGATGCCTACTTGGGCTACAACCAAGTTAGGATGGACCCATCCGATGAGGAAAAAACCAGCTTCATTACCGAGTTCGGCCTGTATTGCTACAAAGTCATGCCCTTCGGACTAAAAAATGCCGGAGCGACTTTCTAAAGACTTGTAAATAGGCTATTTCGGCCCCTGATTGGTACGAAGATAGAGTGCTATGTAGACGACATGGTCGTCAAGACTCAGTTTTCACAAGAATTAATACAAGACTTAGATTTTGTTTTGCAAATCCTACGTCAGTTTAGCATGAAATTGAACCCCAACAAGTGTGTCTTCGGTGCCACCTCGGGCAAGTTCCTAGGCTACATTGTCAATCGGCGTGGTATTGAGGCCAACCCGGACAAAATAAAAGCCATTCTAGATATGAAACCACCTCGGAAAGTAAAAGAGGTTCAGAGGCTAAACGGCCGCATAGCCGCTCTAAGCCACTTCTTGTCTAAGTCAGCAGACCGCTGCCTACCCTTCTTCAAGGTAGTCAAAGGCAAAGGGCTCGAGTGGACCCAGGACTGCCAGTTCGCGTTCGACGAACTAAAAGGTTACCTCGCTAGTGTGCCAACCTTAGCCCGGCCCGAGGTGGGCGAAGTCTTAGAACTGTACCTCTCGGCGAGCGACGAGGCGGTCAGTTCGGTACTATTAAAAGAAACGGACCGGGTCTAGCGACCCATCTATTATGTTAGTAAAATTTTGCAGGGAGCAGAGGCAAGGTACCCGGAGATAGAAAAACTAGCATACGCCCAAGTAATAGCAGCTCGGAAACTCCGCCCATACTTCCAGGCTCACACCGTCATCGTCCTAACTGACAAACCTCTTAGACAAGTTTACTCAAACCCGAGGTTTCCGATCGACTGACGAAATGGGCCATCGAACTCAGCGAGTACGACCTCCAATACAAACCGAGAACCGCTATCAAGGCCAAAGCTTTGGCAGATTTTATCGCCGAGTGCACTTTCAGCCACGAAGCCCCACAGGTCGAGCCCGAGGTCCCCAGTTCGGGCGAACCCGAAGCTCCTGAGCCCATAGAGTCTGAACCCCGTGAAGTAGCAGCCAGTGTGGCATCTCTCCTGGTCAGGCAAAGAGCGAACTGGGATGAGGAGCCCTGGATCCTTCACGTGGACGGTTCCTCGAACCGGCAAGGCAGTAGAGCTGGAATAGTCTTGTGCGGCCCGGGCGGCAAAAAATTGGAATACGCACTACGCTTTGAGTTCGCGGCATCCAACAACGAGGCAGGGTACGAAGCACGCGATCTCTCCATGATCGCATATTTGGCCAAAGTAAAAGAAGCCCTGCTCAACTTCCCGTCACACATCATTAGGCAAATCTCGAGGTCAGAAAACACTGAGGCCGATGCCCTGTCCCGGTTAGCCAGTACGAGTCACAACAATATGAGAACTGTGTACATAGAGGACTTACCTCGGCCTAGTATTCTCGGGGGGACAGAGGAGGTCGCTCCCGTCTTAGAAGCAGAGCCGAGCTGGATCGATCCACTCGCAAGCTTCTTGATAGACGGAACCCTCCCTGCAGAACGCAATGCGGCCAAGAGGGTGCAACGCCAGGCGGCCAAATACGTCATAATAGACGAACGGTTATACCGACGGTCGTACACACTCCCCTATTTGCGTTGCCTGCGACCTACCGAAGCCGAGTTCGTACTCCGCGACACTCATGAAGGCCTATGCGGCGGACACTTGGGGGGCAGAGCACTCGCCCAAAAGGCACTTTGACAAGGATACTACTGGCCAACGATGAAGGCAGAAGCTGTCGAGCTCGTTAGAAAATGTGACAAGTGTCAGAAGCACGCTAACATCCACCATCAACCTGCCTTCGACCTCGGCGGGAAGTAGACGCCAAACTGCCCGAAACGACTCGACCTACTGGTTCGTAGTCCTCAAGCTCCACCTTAGGATCACTGAGGCAGTCTAGGGACACGGCTCGGTTGGTGGAACCTACGTCGGCCCTACTCGAGGAATCGTCTGAGCTATCAAAGCTAGACATTGGGGAAAAGACGGATTCAAGAAAGTACTCACCGGAAAGTTTGAAGAACAAGCCAAAGAACCGTGAAGACTGTATAACCAGCCTTGACGCGAGCTGGAAAAGACTTGGACGCGAGCTGAAAGGTTGGACGCGAACTTAGTAGACAAACCGCAGAAGTGACAAACCAACCGGGGTCCCCCACTATTTATAGCTACAGTAACCAAGAATCGACCGTGCAGACCAAAGACGATCCGACGGCCCACGTTCTTACCGACCGCACAACCCTTAAGGTCGAGACGTGATTGGCGCACGTCTTTCCGAAAAAAGCGAAACGTCAGCGCACATCTTTTTGAAACCGACGTCGCTTTGACATGCGTCTTTTCCGAAACTGACGCGCCACACGTCTCCCTGACAGTTGCCCGCGCACGTACATCAGCGGCGCGCCTTTTTGAAATGACCCGCTGTCACGTCCCAGCGGCGCGAATTGGTTTGAAATTTAAAACGCGCATTGTCACAACCACCAGCGTTCTTAAGTAAGCACGTTTCCAGCCTTCTCGGAAATCGAAAGAACCCTAGCAAAAGCATCTCGTGTAGTGAAGGTTCGAAGGACGGGACAAATCCACCTGCTACCTCGCGAAAACTCCCCGCACCATGGCAAGACCCCCAACGCAAGGAGTGGGGGGCAATTGATGAAGGAAGATTTGGCCCGACCTCTCTATTACGTAACACGTGGCAGAAACAACAGCTCGGCAGAAGGGGCCAAGCTTAGGCAGGAACAAGGGGACGAGCGACTGAACTCCGTACCGGGGGCCCGAACTGACCCACCTTGTAACAGCTCGGGATACACTTCGCCGAGCTGACCTTGTAACAGCTCGGGTTATACTTCGCCAGACTAACCTTGTAACAACTCGGAATACACTTCGCCGAACTGACCCACCTTGTAACAGCTCGGGTTACACTTCGCCGAACTAACCCTTGTAACAGCTCGGGATACACTTCGCCGAACTAACCTGCCCTATAGATACCTCCGAGCTCAAGACCGCCTCGCTCAGCACTTCGCATCACTTGGCACCAAAACCAAACAAGTCGTACCACGCCTGACACTAAGGAAGTTCGTGCCCAAGGGCACCGCGCCTGACTGACTTGGGATCTGACGTTTGGCGGCAGCACCCTAAACGGCCACCTGCCACCACCACTGACACCGCCATCTCCAGTTAGATGACGGTTAGGCAGTGACGGTTCTGTCTCAGTAGAAAGGACGACGGCCGAATTGACAAGCACAAGGGTGATCATACTCAACCTGACAAGGGCCCCGGAACGAGTGCACGAAGTGACTATAAGAGCCCCCTACCCCCCGACAACAGAGGTATGCAAAAACTTTGCGCTATCTGGTATTACCTTGCTTTTGAAGGATTCTAACTTGAGCTTCGGAGCCTCTACACCGGGTTCCCCCCGGAGATTCCCCATCTCCTCCGTTTCAAGTTCCCTGCTACCCCGTTCGGAAGCAAGGCCAGGGAGAACTAAGACCGGCCGATCGCGCTCCATCAAGATTCTCTAGTGAGCTTCCGTCATGTATAACCAGAACAGCTCATTCATGCTTGCATCGATCTCTGCGCACTCCTCTAATCCATATCCACGCCTATTTCATCCATCTCCATATACAACCTCAGATCCTTCTTATATCTTCTCCCTCCTCTTCCTCTTCTTTACCTTCTTCTTCCTTAGTTTTCGTAACGATGCCTGCGACAGCCACGACGGAAACCATGGTGTTAAGAGGGGAGGAAGATCAAAGACGTCTTTCCTTCCTCGATCCGATAAAATTTATGTTTGGATTGGTATATGGTATGTTGCCAAATGCTCTGCTTTAATGGTTTTGGTTCAGGGGTCCTTCCATGATAAGCCCAAGATGCCTATTTGCATCTGCCAGCGGCGGAAACGTTGCGTATGTAGCCGGAGGGATTGGGATGGGGAATCGTATGGAGATATTAAATTCTGCTGAGAAATACGACCCTGAGAATGAATCATGGGTTCCGCTTCCGAGGATGCACCAATGGAGGAAGATGTATTCAGGGTGTTACACGGACAACAAGTTCTACGTGATCAGAGGGCAAAATGAAAGAGGAGTTGATCTCAGTGAGTTCTATGATGTTGAAGGATGCCCCTGTTTCGACATCGCGACTCCCCTGTTTTTACGACTCAACCATTATATATGCTTGAACAAATAGTCTGTCGGTAAGCGTTTTGGTTTTATATCACATAAGTTTTTTACGTGAAAAGAAAGATCAAAGACCTGTCACAGACTCCATTTGTGAAAGAAGTTTTGGGCAGTTGTCCTCCACCTCCTCTGAAAAGGACTTGGTGTCACAAAACCTGGCAACACCGGCGAAAGTGGTCGGATACAGACGATGACAGTGGTGGCAATGGCAGCGGAGAGACAGGAAATGGAACGGTTGCAGAGTGGTTCGCTGTAGTTGCCGTCAGGGAGAGGGAGAGGGATGGTGAAGAAGAAGGGAGAGGGATGGACAACAAAATTGGGTTTTGAAGAAAATTTCACGTGTACGAATTTCGGTGGAAACGATAGGGGAGGATTTGGACAATAGCTAAAGAGCAGGGGTATCGTGTCAATACGCTAAACAATAAGGGTAGTTTTAGAGATTTATCCTAAAAAATAATCACTTATTTCACATTGGGTATTTGGTGGTTTTTTCCTCCGATAAGCATTTCTGATATTTTTGTCTTTCATTTTTCTCTAATAAACACTTCTAATCCAAAGTGAATGAATAAAAGTACTTTAATAGAAGTGTTTTAATAAAAGTGCTTTGATAAAAGTTATTTCGTAAAAGTGCTTTTGTAAAAATATTTTTGTTAAAGTGCTTTTGTAAAAGTATTTTTATAAAAGTGCTTTTATAAAAGTACTTTCATAAAAATGCTTTCTTAAAAGCGTTTTCATGTAAAAATACGTTTATGAAAGTGCTTTCATAAAAGTATTTTTATAGAAATGCTTTCGTATGAGTTAATTGGTATTTTAAAATTCCTACGAATTGAAAGGGTATAATTGATATTTTAAAAATTTACTGGAGACAATTCAACAAGAAAATTTGAATAAGCTTCTATTTTTAAAATAATCACTTATTTTGGGTTTATTTTTCAAACACCAATAAATACTTAATGATGTAATCCCAACCCAAATAAGCATTTATTACAAATAAATACTTATTTTTAAGCACGCCTAAACATAGCATTGGATTGGGTGAATGGAATGGCCGTCTAGCGGGGCTATGAACATAGGAACCAATGATAATGTTTCATGCTATTAATGAATTAGTGGTGTAATGTATTTTATTAACGGCTTGGAATATTGGTTCTCAACGAATACAACAAATTCATTGAAGGCCTCTAGCTCGACTTCAGAGTCTTGGGCAAGTGAAGCCACATTGTCAGCAAACACCAGTAACTCCGAGAGGAGTTGAGGGAAGTTCCGAGAATCCATTTGATTCATCTCTACTTCTCCACTAGAATCTGATCCTTTCGGTGATTAAATAGTCAATAAGGGATAAGAAGAAATTAATGATTAAAGAGCTGGATTTTGACTCTTATCCTAAAGAGTGGTTGGTTTTGTTTACTGAGTAATTTGATGAATCAAATGGAGTTTTGTTGGATGGTTGTAATATAAAGACAAAATCATAAGTGATGAAGGAAGATTTGGCCCAATCTCGTAACCTCTCAACACGTGGCAAAGACAACAGTTCGGCACGACAGTAGGCCCGAGGTGCGAACTCCAAAAGGAGGAACCAGCGGTCCGAAGTCCCCACAAGGAGTCTGAACTCTCCCTTTGACCTCGGGCCTTACGAGCACAAAGGGCAACAACCCGAACTGGCCCGCCCCAGGGCAGTTCGGGCTACACCCCTATCCGAACTCAAGATTTCACATCGCACACCACTTCGAACTCAAGACTTCACCTCGCACACCACTCCAGCACTTCGTCTCCAGGCTGCCGAACTGAACAACCGTACCTGACACTAAAGGAATCTGTACCCTGGGGCGACACACCTGACTGACTTAGGATCTGACGCTTGACAACCGCACTTCAACGGCCACCTGCCACCGCCACCTCCAGTCACAGAGACGACTTCGACAAAGAGAGCAGTGGCGGTTGCTTGCCCTAGTAGAGGTGATGACACCCGAACTGGCAGAAGTGCAAAGGTAATGATACCCGACCTGACAGGATCTTGGGAGTGAGTGCGCGAAGTGGTTATAAAAGGCTCTCTTCCCTCCAAGAGGGAGGTACGTGATAACTTTGCGCTATCTGGTTTTGATCTTACCTTTGAGAGAATACTAACTTGACCTTCGGAGCAATCTCACCAGGTTCCTACCAAGAGATACTTCACATTCTTCTCCGTTTTAGGCACCTGTTGCATCAGTTAGAGGCAAGGTCGTTGATAGCTAGGACCGGCCGGATTGTGCTCCACCAATTGGCGCCGTCTATGGGAAACGCTTCTAAAAGCCTCCCTCTAAAACACTTATAACCCCTTTTTTTTCCAAGAAACCCCAACACTCATGGATTCTTCCAGCAATACCGGACGTAGCACGGAGATGAATACCCCTGGGGAATAACTTCAAGTCCCCGTGGTGTGCATCGGACAGTTCACCATCTCCCTTCCGGTGGATGGGATCCCCAGCCCGAATGCGCCACGAACAGTAGCGCCAGTGAACCTTCCCGCCGTGAATGTACCCCTTCCTCTACCTGTCGAGACAACCTTTACCAAACCAACTGCTGTCCCCCTGGCGACTAGCTAGAGCCAGTTTGACGATCTGATGCAGTGCATGCGGGCAATGCAAGCCCAAATGCAACAGTTCCAACAGCAGCAGCTCCAGCAGCATCAAGTACTGCACCACCTCTCTCAGTATCACTATTAGTAGCAGTTCCCCCAACTGCCTCCTCTGAACCAACCACAGCTTCCACCTCGGCACCCTGCTCCAAAGCCGGTTAAGCCCTCCCCTCAGGGTGGACACAATCACCGAGGAGAAGCCTCCAAACTTCAGAACCCCCCAAGAGCCAAGCCTCATCCCCGGGCTGAGGGGAAAGAAAAACCACCCCCACCTCGTAGCTTGCCGGCGGGTTGGGAACCTCGCCCGCCAAGTCAGTACCTCGACACTCCAAGTCTGAGCTCCCACCCATAGAGAACCGATTCAGCGTCCTAGCGGCGGACTACCAACATTCCGGGCCCATCGAGCATGGCAACACAGAGGCCAGCAACACCAATACCAGGCCCACTCAGCAACAAAGATGCCGGCGAAGTCACCGAACTGCCATCCGTGTCCTGCCCGAGCTCAGAGGTAAAGAAGAGACAAGCTCGAATGAGGTAAAAGTTGCCCCTATTCTCTCAATTCCTTTCCCCCTCTCATCAGAACTCCTTGCAGTCCCCATGCCTATAGACTTCAAACTCCCCCCTCTAGACAAGTATGATGGGTCCTTCGACCCCAACGACCACGTCGATGCCTTCTAGTCCCAAATGCACCTGGCAAGGGCCAATGAATCGTGCATGTGCGTGGCCTTCACCATCACTTTCAGGGGGTGGCCCGCACCTGGTACAGGAACTTGGCCCCCGGGTCAATAAGAAGTTGGACCCAGTTCGTGTAGGTCTTCACCGTACACTTTGTTACTAGCAAGCGATGCCCCAGAACCAAGGAAAACATCTTCGGAATAGTCCAGAGGGAAGGAGAGTCCATCTGGGGCTACATAAAGCGATTCAATGACGCGTGCTTGCAGATACCGCGACTAGACCCCGCGGTGTAGCTCGCGACGGCCAAGAGAGGAGTAACACACAAGGAGTTCAAATGGCACATGGTAGCTAGCCAACCCGTGACCGTAGCCGAATTCCTCAAACTCGCAGATAAGTTCATGAGAACAGAGGAAAAGATCAACCAAAAGACCGAAAGCGGGATCAAGAAAAGGAAGAGGAAAGGTGAGCCCTCCAACCCAGATGACAGAAGAAAAAACCCGGCCCAGGAGACGAAGCCGAGCTAGCCGTTCCGAGCTCCCTTAGCAGCTCGAACAGACTACACACCCTTAAACACGAGGCGGGCCAAGATCTTGATGACGATCAAAGACGCCCCATACGTAAAATGGCCACCTCGCCTAAAAGGCAACCCAAACGAGAGAAACAAAAACTTGTACTGCAGTTTCTATAGAGATCACGGTCATAGTACCGAACAGTGTAATAATCTCTAGGACGAGATAGAGGGACTCATCCGTCGCGGGTACTTGAGACATTTTGTAAATAATAATAATAATAATAATAATAATAATAATAATAATAATAATAATAATAATAATAATAATAATAATAATATTAATAATAATAATAATAATAATAATAATAATAATAATATAGGTCGGCAAGGGGAGCACGGTAGGGACGCTCCCGAATCTAGCAGCAGGCCAGCCGAACCATCACAAAGACAGCCTCTGGAAGAGAGGCCAGTTCGGGGAACCATCCACGAGATAGTGGGAGGTTCGGTGGTAGCAGGTTGTACTTCGGTGGCAGCCCGAGCGTCAGTTCGCGAAGCTGCCCGAGAAGAACAGAACCCTCCAAAGAGGCTGAAGACGGAGGAGCCGATTTTCTTCACGGAAGACAATGCGCGAGGGGTCCACTACCCTCACGATGATGTGCTTGTCATAAAACTAAGGATCAGTGACTTCAAAGTTAGGCGCGTACTTGCCAATTCGGGCAGCTCGACGGACATTCTCTTCAAGTCGGCATTTGACCAACTTCAGTTGCAGATAAGCGAGTTGAAGCCTGCGAACACTCTTCTAGTGGGCTTCAATGGAGAAGAAGTCAGGCCCCTCGGGAAAATAACAGCACCTATGGAAATCGGCACATGGCCTTGTGCGGTCAAACTCAACCACGATTTACTGGTGGTCGCGACCCCCTCCCCATACAATGCCATAATAGGGCAGCCAATCACGCATGTCCTACGGGCAGTGGTCTCCACCTACTACTTGGCAATGAAGTTCCCTACAGACTTCAGTGTGGGGGTAGCGCGGGGCGACCGGCTTGAGTCCCGCAAGTGTTATGTTGCCGCCCTGAAAGGAAAAACCAAGGTGGCCGACGACCTTGAACTGGAGCGGCCTACGGAGCAAGGCGAAGAACGAGCTGCGTCCACAGAAGAAATGGTCATGATCCCAACTTCAACTGTGGGCCTAGCACGGACGCTATAGATCGGTGCTTCCGTCTAGAAACCTCTACGATCCGAACTGGTAAGTTTCTTACTTCAAAATTTAGATAATTTTGCATGGTCTGCGGCCGATATGCCCGGCATTGACCCCCACCTTATAACTCACAAACTTAATACTGACCCTATAGTCAGACCCGTTAGACAGAAGAAACACAACTTAGCCCTAGAGCGTTGGAGGGCAGTCGACGAGGAGGTCGAAAAGCTCCTCACAGCAGACTTCATAAGGGAAGTTCATTACCCGAGTTGGGTAGCCAACCCAATACTGGTAAAAAAGGCAAACGACAAGTGGCGCATGTGCGTCGACTACATCGACCTGAACTGAGCTTGCTCGAAAGATTGCTTCTCCCTCCCCAGAATTGACATCCTAGTGGACGCGACCTCGGGACATGAATTGATAAGTTTCTTGGACGCCTACTCAAGCTACAACCAAATCAGGATGGACCAGTCCGATGAGGAAAAAACCACCTTCATAACCGAGTTCGACCTGTACTGCTACAAGGTCATGCCCTTCGGACTGAAGAATGCTAAGGTGACCTTCCAAAGACTTGTGAATAAGCTGTTTCAGCCCTTAATTGGCACGAAAATAGAATGTTATGTAGACGATATGGTCGTCAAGACACAGTTTTCACAGGAATTAATACAAGACTTAGATTCTGTCTTCCAAATTCTGCGTCAATTTAGCATGAAACTGAACCTAAACAAGTGTGTCTTCGGTGTCACCTCGGGTAAGTTCCTAGGGTACATCGTCAACCGGCACGGTATTGAGGCCAACCCGGACAAGATAAAGGCCATCCTAGATATGAGACCACCCCGAAAAGTAAAAGAGGTTCAGAGGCTAAACGGTTGCATAGCCGCTCTGTGCCGCTTCATGTCCAAGTCGGCAGACCGCTGTCTGCCTTTCTTTAGCAATCAAAGGCAAAGGGTTCAAATGGACCCGAGACTGCCAGCTCACGTTCGACGAGCTAAAAAACTACCTCGCTAGAGTGCCAATCTTAACCAGGCCTGAGGAGGGCGAGGTCTTAGAACTGTACCTCTCGGCAAGCGACGAGGTGGTCAGTTCGATACTAATAAAAGAAGTAGATCGGGTCCAATGACCCATCTATTATGTTAGTAAAATTTTGTAGGGAGCATAGACGAGATACCCGCAGATTGAAAAGCTGGCATATGCACTGATAATTGTAGCTCGGAAACTCCGCCCATATTTCCAGGCTCACACGGTCATCGTCTTGATTGACAAACCTCTGAGGCAAGTCTTACTCAAGCTCGAGGTTTCCGATC
Source organism: Nelumbo lutea (assembly GCF_056320005.1). Lineage (NCBI taxonomy): Eukaryota > Viridiplantae > Streptophyta > Magnoliopsida > Proteales > Nelumbonaceae > Nelumbo > Nelumbo lutea. The sequence continues at coordinate 94,055,019 of NC_142686.1, forward strand.
GATTGACGAAGTGGGCCATTGAGCTCACGAGTACGACCTCTAGTATAAGCCACGAACTGCTATTAAGGCCCAAGCCTTAGCAGATTTTATCGCCGAGTGCACGTTCAGCCTCGAAGTCCCTAGGCTGGTTGAGCCTGAGATCCCCAGTTCGGGTGAGCCCGGAGCTCCCAAGCCAATAGAGTCTGAACCCCGTGAAGTAGCAACCAGGGTGGCATCTCTCCTAGTTAGGCCAAACACAAATTGGGATGAGGAGCCCTGGATCCTTCATGTAGATGGCTCCTCGAACCAACAGGGCAGCGGGGTTGGAATAGTCCTACGTGGCCCGGGTGGCACGAAATTGGAATACGCACTACGCTTTGAGTTCGCGGCATCCAACAACGAGGTAGAGTATGAGGCATTGATAACCGGGCTTAACCTAGCGCAAAAGGTAAGAGCAAAACACATAGTTATCTGCAGCAATTCCCAGCTTGTGGTCAACCAGGTTACGGGCGAATACGAAGCACGCGAGCTAACTATGATCGCCTACTTGGCAAAAGTAAAAGAGGCTCTGCTCAACTTCCAGTCACACTTCATCAGGCAAATCCCGAGGTCAGAGAACATTGAGGCCGACGCTCTATCTTGGTTAGTCAGCATCAGTCACAACGCCATGAGAACCGTGTACATAGAGGACTTACCTTGGCCTAGCATTCTCGGTGGGGCAAAGGAGGTCGCTCCCGTCCTTGAAGCAGAGCCGAGTTGGATCAACCCACTCGAGAGCTTCTTGATAGGTGGAACCCTCCCTGCGGACCACAATGCAGCCAGGAGGGTGCAGCGCCAGGCAGCCAAATATGTCATAATAGACGAACGGTTGTACCGACGGTCCTACACACTCCCCTACCTGCATTGCTTGCAACCTGCCGAAGCTGAGCTCGTACTCTGCGACACTCATGAAGGGTTGTGCGGCGGATACTTGGGGGGCAGAGCCCTCGCCCAAAAGGCACTTTGACAAGGGTACTATTGGCCAACGATGAAGGCAGAGGCCGTTAAGCTTGTCAGAAAATGCGACAAATGTCAGAAGCATACCAATATCCACCGTCAGCCTGCCGCCAACCTCAAGTATCTCACCAGCCCATGGCCCTTTGCGCAATGGGGCATCGACCTCCTAGGGCCATTCCCGCCGGCAACAGGAGGGAGGAAGGAAAGAGTAGCTCGACCTACTGGATGACGACGATCAGACAATCAGACAAACGGAGATGAGTTACGTACCAACCTCGACGACGATCAAACGATCAGACGATCAGACAATCGACCTATAGGACGACGACGACGACCTAAGCGGAAGTAATGAACCTTCCCGTCGACGATCAGACAAACAGAGATGAGTTACGTACCAACCTCAACCTACTGGACGAGGTAAGAGACCTTGCGTACATCCGGACCGCAGCTTACCAGCAAAGAGTAGCTCGGTACTACAATGCCAGAGTAAAAAAGCGGAACTTCCGCATCGGCGACCTGGTCCTCCGTAAGGTCATGGCACCCGAGCCCGAAGTGGACAAACTTGGACCGAATTGGGAAGGACCCTACTGAGTAAAGAGAGTGCTCGGGGAGGCATACAAGCTCAAAACTTTAGAGGGAAAACAAGTACCCCGAGCATGGAACGTCGTTAACTTGAGACGATACTACCTTAGATCACCAAGCGAAGTGGACTAAGTCGCTACCAGAGCCTAAGGGCTAGGATGCCGAGCTAACAAGGACCTCGGCATGGGCAAGCAAAGGCAAAAAAATGCCAACCAAAAGCTCAGGCAAAGTGCTAACAACGAACTAATAGGGGCATCGGCATATGGTCAGTTCGGCAATACGGCCAGTTTGGAAGAAAGAGTGACCACCACTTAACAAAAAGAAAATCATTCCATTGCAAAACACTTTGTGTACATTTCCAAAAAAAAAAAACAAAACAACAGAAGCGAGCTCACAAGCTTGGAGGTACTTCTTCACCATCAGAAGGCACTTCAACGATTCCCGAAGGTCCTGCCTCATCCTCAGAATCCGGCTCATCGTTAGCAGCGTTGGCCATCTCCCAAGTAATGCGCGAAGTGGTTATGGTGCTAATATCAAGCTCGGGGTACGTATTCCGGATCATCCACTGGCTCAGTTTAAAGCCCCTTCTGTACGAGCCCACCATTAGGTCGTCAAAGCGCAACGAGGCGATATATTCATCGACGGCCTTCTTCTTGGCATCCTTGATGCCCTGAGAAAAGATCTCTGTCCTCTCCCTAATATCCTTTTGAAGGTATTCAACCTGATGCTGCAAGTCCAGCCTCAGGTCCGCCATATGCTTCACCACCACTCCCATGGCCTCGGTATCTCTCTGAGACCTCGCCAGCCTGGCCTGTGCAGCACGAGAAGCTGCCTCGGCAGCGCAGGAAAACTCTTCAGCAGCCCGTGCCCGCCTCGATCTCCTTTCCGCTTGGGCCGCCAAGGCGTGGATAGAAGAATTCACCTACCAAAAGGAAAAATAACAAATGTTCAAAAGAGCAATAGCAATAAAGATAATGACAAAAAGCTCGACAAGAAATCGCTGACTTACCACCATGGCATGAGTGGCAGCACGACAAGCTACCTGGTTCAAAGGAAGTTTGGTCTATGCCACGACCTCCTCTGGGTAAACGACCTCCTTACTTTTTGAAGAGCGTGGTTCGGCGACAACACGCTCCTAAACTCGCCTTGGCATCCCGAGTCTGAAGGCCCAGCTTGCATATAAGCAGACTCAGTATAGGGAGCCCCCATATAAGCAAATTTAGTGTAAGGAGCCTCCGTATAAGCGGCCTCGGCATAAGGGGCCCCTGTCACCTCTTGTACTGGAGGGGCCATCTCGGGCTCCCTGGGAGGATCCACCGGCGGGTAGTCCGGTACCTCGGGCTCCGCATCTCGGGGCAGCTCGGCACGAGTTCGTTTGGCGACTCACTTCCTCCTCTTCATGATGTGAAACAGGTTCCCGCCATGAGTCTTCTCTGTGTCCATTGCACCTGTAAAAAGAGCTCGGCATTAAGAAAACGAAAGAATTTAGCAAAACAAAAGGCAAACCTCTGAGTAAGGAACCTACCCGAACTCAGATTGACCTCGATGAGCTTGGCCTCCGCCAGATAATGGTGGCATTTTAGCCCAAGCCGTGCCCATTCCCGGAGGCCCTTCGTCGTCTCCTTATCAAGTGTAACACCGGCATCAGAGGCAGCCATCCCCCACCCGGTTTGGAACGGCCACCCCAATGCATTTCGCACCTCGAAGTAGTCCCGTTTCCACACCGGGACCTTATTAGGAAGATCGTGTAAAAGCTTAAACCCCGGGCGAGGAGACAGGTAATACGCCCAGGAAGGGGACCCGTTTGCTTCTTAAGCATTAGAATGGAAGAAAAGATCTCCAGGTCTAAAGGCAAGATCTGTTCGTAAAATAGGGAGATAGTCCCCACCAAGTTACGAATAGAATTCGGGTGAAGCAGGCTAACAGTAACGCCGAAGTGGTTCATAACCTTGACAATGAGGAGGTGGAAAGGCAGGCGCAACCCAACGATGAGCTGCTCCCGGAATATCACGATCTCATCAGGACCGTGTTCCCAAGGGAAATTGCCCGAGGGTATAAAGTAAGTGTACTCCCTAGGCAAATTGAACTGGGTAATAAGGGAATGAAGCCTTTTAGGCGTCATGGTCGAGGGCCCAAACTTGTCTAACGCCCGACCTCGACGGGAGGAGGACGCCAAACTACCAGAGGCGACTCGGCCTACGGGTTCAAGCTCCTCCTCGAGCTCTACCTCGGGTTCACTAAGGCTGTTGGGGGATGCAACTCGATTCGTAGAACCTGCATCTGAACCCCTCGAAGAATTGTCTGAGCTGTCTGAGCTAGACATCAGGAGGAAAAGGATACCAGGAAGAAAGTAGACTCACCCGGAAAAGGCAAACGAACTACGGAAACTTGGATGCGAGCTAAAAAACTCGGACGCGAGCTAAAACTTGGATGCGAGCTCAAGAAGCAAAACGCGGGAGAATGGCATTGAAAAGCGACTGGGGTCCCCCACTATTTATACTCACAGTAACCAAAAATCAACGGCTCTGATCAAGGCAAATCCAATGGCCCGCAGTCGCGCCAACCGCACGTCTCCTGAGATCGAGACGTGACTGGCCGCACGTCTTTTGAAACTGAAAGAGCGTCAGCACACGTCTCCCCGCGTTAAAGGCAGCAACGACACATTTTTTCAAATTTGAAATAATGCCTGCTGTCACGTCTCCCAGCGGCGCGTTTTTTAAATTTTGAAATAAACGTGCGTTGTCATGTCTGTCAGCATTTATAGACGGATTGGCGCGTTTTCCGACATTTTGGCCTCGAGAAACCTGGAAAATTCCCGACGAACGCGCATTTCGCGCTATCAGTCAAACCAGTCCAAAGTACGGGCCAAATCCACCCGCCACCTCGTGAACTCCCCACGCCAGGGCAAGCCCCATTGCACGAGGAGTGGGGGGCAATTGATGAAGGAAGATTTGGCCCGACCTCGTAACCACTCAACACGTGGTGAAGGCAATAGCTCGGCACAACAGTAGGCCTGAGGCGTGAGCTCCGAAAGGAGGAACCAACGATCCGAACTCCCCACAGGGAGCCTGAACTCTCCCTTTGACCCCGGGCCTTACGAGCATAAAGGGCAACAACCCGAATTGGCCCACCCGATGGTAGTTCGGGCCACACCCCTATCCGAACTCAAGACTTCACCTCGCACACCACTCCAGCACTTCGTCTCCAGCAGCCGAACTGAACAACCGTACCTGACACTAAAGGAGTTTGTACCCTGGGGTGGCGCACCTGACTGACTTAGGATCTGACGCTTGACAGCCGCACTTCAACGGCCACTTGCCACCGCCACCTCCAGTCACAGAGACGGCTCTGGCAAAGAGAGAAGTGACGGTTGCCTGCCCTAGAAGAGGTGATGACACCCGAACTGGCAGAAGTGTAGAGGTAATGATACCTGACCTGACAGGAGCTTGGGAGTGAGTGTGCGAAGTGGTTATAAAAGGCTCTCTTCCCCCCAAGAGGGAGGTACGTGATAACTTTACACTATCTCATTTTGATCTTGCCTTTGAGAGATTACTAACTTGAGGTTCGGAGCAATCTCACCAGGTTCCTCCTCGGAGATTCCTCACCTTCTTCTCCGTTTCAGGCACCTGTTGCACCAGTTAGAGGCAAGGTCGTTGACAACTAGGACCGGACGGATTGTGCTTGGTGTCAAGCCACTTGGCATAGTCGAACTCCGCCCATATGCTGGTGGCGACCATGCTCTTGGTGAAACTAAATGAGAAGATTGGTCCAATAGCAAAGAATGACTTCTCCAGCTACAGAGTTGAGATTGTCTCTGATTCGAGCCCTTGTACCGTGCTGCATATCACAAAATCCGCTCCCTTGTCATACAGCTCAGGCAGGTCAATTTCACTGAAAACACGTTTCAATGTTTGTTGTTTGATTTGACGCCGGCGGAAAAACTTCAGCTATTTGGAGAAAACCACCCATGTGGCTCACTGTTCTTTACCTTTGTTTCTTCTTCTTGAGGAATGAATAGTATTTTATTTTGAAGGATAATTTTGATATTTTCAAAAATTTTAAGGATAATTTTGATATAGGCGAAAAGTACTACATCTACAATTTTCCTTAAATTAATTGACAAAAGACTTAAACCTCCTCTGACATATATATTAATGCTAAGACCTCCCTTCTCTTTTCAAAATGGATTAATATCTTCCCTGACGTTATTGTACAAAAACTTCCCCTACATTAAGAATAAATCTAATCACATATACCCTCGTGTATCATTAAATATATTAAAAATCCAATATTTCCCTTTTATTGACATTATTGGTAGAAGCCACTCAAAACCATAAAAAAATAGTGATAAATTATAATAGACTTAAAGATTTGATAAGTTATTTGAGATCTTTTTGGGATCATAGGAAACCTTGAAACAGAACTAAAAAAGAAAATTTAAAACTCATGATTGAGAGACGGAGAGAGAACAAAATCCTGTTAATGTGTTATAAGTGCATCTAGGTTACATGCAAAGAATTTGGTTCAAGACTTAGTTTCACCAAATTTTAGTAACACATGCCTTATAAGCACTAGGTGTGGATTCAAGTCTACAAGATATCACCACTAATTTGTTTTGTTTCTTGAAGTGTGCCCAATTTGTGTTGTTTTAATTTAAACTACACAAGGAATTGTTGGTATCATTTCTTGAGTTTTGTGTGATTTAAATTAATTGCTTTTTGTCATTTGTTTCTTTTTTGTTTTGTTTGTTAGTGGAGTGACCTGAGTCCTATATGGAATAGGAAGAGCACTCCTCTTAGGTTTATCTATTGCCTTGTGCTCTTGATTTATGTTTTATGGGATTTTTGGAGAGAATGCACCTGGACCACCACTCACATACACGTGCCAACCCGGGCTGGGCTGGGCTAACACATGCACACACCTGCCTGCCACGTGTGCCATGTTGTGTTTTACCATACATGTGGGTCTAGGGCCCCTGTTCCTACCTTAATTTATTTACCTTTTTTATCTTTATGGTGTTTTAATGTTTTAATTAAGAGTCATTTTTCTAACGTTACTTGGGGAGGCAATATTACCCATTTGACCCATCCAACCCATCCATTTAAGATGAGGATCATTATGGGTTGAATCATCCATTTGGGTCACGAAAAGAGGGTCAGGGTGGGTTGTGTTAAGAGTACCCATTGGGTTGTAAAGGGTTAGGGTCAATTGGGTTGAGGGGAGGGTTGAAACTGTAAGGGAAAAGGGTCGAGCTGGGTGGAGTCTCAACTGTGTTGTTCTCTGTACTGCCAAATCGCCAGGTTGAGGGGAGAAAGTTAGGTTGCCATTCTCATCAAAACTGCTGGTGATTTTCTCCCTTCTCCCTTTTTTCTTTCTCTTTCCCTCTCTCCATTTCTTCTTCTTCTTCTTCTTCTTCTTCTTCTTCTTCTTCTCTTCCAAAACTTGGGTTCGCATAGCAGATCTCTCTTTGCTTTTTCCACCATGAGAGAGGTTGAGTTGGCATAACAGATCTCTCTCTGCTTTTTCCGCCATGGCAGAGGTTGCGTTCAATATCAGATTCACACTAGATCTAGTTCAAACCTAGATCTGTGTTCATTATCTTCCTCTATTGAAGATGGGGTGAATACATATCTGGGTTTGAAAATATAGATCCACCGCCTGTAAAGGAAGAGATCATAGATCTCGTTCAAAACTTCATCATCTTCCTATGTGAAGACACATCTGGTTTTGCTAAATAGGTCCACCGCCTATAGAGGAGGAGATCACAATAGATCTGGTTCAAACCCAAATTTGTGTTCATTGTATATTTGTATTCCTCGGTGAATACAAATCTGGGTTCGCATGTAAAAAAAGATGGAATTTGATATATTTTTTTCAAATTTGTGTTTATTGTATATTCTATTGCTTTTTTGCATCTTATACATTTTCCTGATTTTTTTTTTGTTTTTTATTTGTAATTTTTGTGTTTTTTCTATATTTTTATAATTTCTTCGATTTTTATGTAATTTCTATTTTTTGTATTTTATATTTTTCTAAATTTCTGAATTTTGTATATTTTTTCCAATTTTCTTTGTTTTTTACAATTTTCTGTTTTTATGTGAAAATGTGAAATGATACTTCCATTTAATTTTTTATGTTTTATATTCATTTTCAGTGTTTTTGTTCATTTTTATTTTTATTTAAAAAATATTTTTGTTGAACTTTTTATCATTTTTATGTTCTCTTAGTTGATATTAAATAGAGAAAAAATAAAAAATTGTCACAATTTAGGTTAGGATTGGTCATATAGGTAGGTCAAATGGGGCGGGTCTGGGTCAGGGTGGATTGTAACCCACTAACATCAATAAATATGGGTGACAAATGGGTGACAAATGGGTTAGAGGTTCAATATGGGTGGGTTGATACTCAACCCACACCCAACCCAACCCAACCCACCGATCCATTTGCCACACCTAACGTTACTTTGTAACCACTGCACTCTCCTCATCGTGGGAGAACTCTCAACATTAGCGGAAGACATTTTTGTTGTGGCAATAAGCTTGCTTAATTACTAAAATAATAATAATTTGGTCTGCATTGAAAAACTGGCTTCTGTTCTTCGAGTTTGCTCTCTCTTACATTGTTTTCCTCACTGTTGAATTGTGTTGGGCATACGCAACAATTTGGTTCGCTGCTTTGGGCTGTGAGTGCACACAATGGCAAGTTTGAGAACTATTGTATCTTGGAAGCCAACTGTCGAAAACATTCTGCACCAATACTCCACGAGCCAACAAAATCGATTTTAAGGAGAACAAACATTTGTCATGACTTAACTGTTACTAATAAGTTTTCCATATGTTTCTTATATTTTCTTCTAGTTTGATCTATTTTACAACCATATTACATTAATATTTCCAACAATCTATCAAACATTTCAATGCTCTATAACATTCCTTTCTCTATGTTCCAGTAATGTTCCTATGAAATGAGATTTCCTAGGTATGTTGTTGTACCTGTAAACAGTGATAGATTGCAACTTTTGGACGTGAAGCTCTCAAAACTAAGTTTTTTTTTTTTTTTTTTTTTTTTTTTTTTTTTTTTTGTAAAGAGTAGGAATTCATAGAATATGTGAAGCTTCTATGTGAACTTTTGACGTGATGTGTTTTTTTTTTGAGAAAAAATGAACAATTTTAAAAAAAAAGAGAAAAATTAGGAGGGATTGGAATAAGGAGAGGCAATATGACATGGCACCATTTATTTTAGTGTATACTACAAGAGACCCCTGGATGCATGGGCTGGTGTTAAAAAGATGTCCATGTTACATTTAGTTTTTTTTTTTTTTTTTAATTTCAGTTGGTTGTGATAATTAAAAGTAAACAACTCCTTGTTTTATTTTTAAAAATTCATAAAAATCATAAAATTCTGAAGGAATTGAGAAGCAGCGTGAGAAATGTGACTTGGACAATTAATTAATGTGAATCCTTTATGAAGATATTCGGAACAGCCTAAAGATGTAATGAGTTTTTTGGGCCTTATCTTTAAAGATATAGACCATTTGGTAAATATCCTAATTTATGATAATCTACAAAACTTTTAAATGAAAGATTTTAGGTGCAAAAAGATAGAAAGTTTCATTTAAAGTTCAAAATGGAGAAAAACCAAATTTTGGCCTTCCAAGTTTGGAAAAAGCCCAAAAGATCACACAAAATAATTTGCCAAACACTCCTAATTACTGTTATTCAAAAAATTGTTGAATGGATTAGGCAAAAGCTTCAAATTCAGAATTTATTGGAAATTAAGTACTTACACTTATAATAGTGTGGGAAATTTTTGAAGTAAAAGTTTAGGCAGTTATAACTACACAATTTATCCGAAATGAAGAACTTGTACTTACAATAGTAAGAACAATTTTGGAAGTAAAAGTTTAGGCAATTATAACAAGCGTTTTGAAGTTGTTGTTGACCCAACTAGTTGAATTGTTCGAATCATTATCAGGCCAACATTCTAGGTCCGATTTTGTTAAAACCTGATAAATCGATTTTTGGTGATGTATCAGTTTTTTGGCTAAGTATCTCGTCATTTGATCTGACTTGGGGGCAGATTAAGTGACAAGCTGACTGGACCGAGCTAGGTAGGTTAGGTGACGAGCTGATTGGGCCGAGCTAGGCAGGTTAGGTGACGAGCTGACCAGAGGGCCAAGCTGCCTATTGGGGTTGGTGCCTTTATATAGGCATTGTTTGGTGTGGGCTTCACGCACCATATCCGAGATTTCTGAGAAGTTGTCTAAGTGGTCCGAGATTCCCGGAGGTAACTGCCATGCATGTTGACCACCCTCTGAATCGTTTGGCACGTGGGCCAACTTCCAAGGATCGTGGGAGTGTTTGGATATGCATGCCAAATTTATCGCCAAGCACGTCTCGCAGGTCGCTAGGTTGGCGCCTGTGCCAGGCCGCTAGGTCGCGCCTGGGCCAGGCTCCTAGGCCGCACATGGGCCAGGCCGCCAAGTTGGACACCATCAACTTAGCAAGTTGTTGCTTGAGTGGTTCCGGGTGTCACCTAGTTGTTATGAGGTGCCATGTGTCACAATGTTATAGGAGGGCCAAATCCGCCCTCATCATTTGCCCCCCACTCCCAAGTTGAAAGTAACTCGACGAAGGGAGTAAATTTCTCCTTTTGGCTCGAAATGAATAATTCAATGAGCTCGTAAGTGTCGATTCAATTCCTTAGGCCCTGGGAGCGACTTGCAGTTCGCTCCTTGATTTTGCCCATGCCGAAGAGGCGACTGGGTCTTATGTGGTGCCGAAGTCTTTGCCAATTCGACACTTTAGCCCTTAGGCTCTAGGAGCGACTCGTAGTCTACTCTCCTTGATCTTTGATTTTGCCCATGCCGAAGAGGCGACTAGATCTTATGTGCCCATGCCAAGGAGGTGACTGGGACTTGTATGCCCATGCAGAAGAGGCGACCGGGACTTATGTGGTGCCGAGGTCTTTTATCAGTTCGACACTTTAGCCCTTAGGTTCTAGGAGTGACTTGTAGTCCACTCTCCTTGATCTTTGATTTTTCCCATGCTGAAGAGGCGACTGGGTCATATGTGGAGCCGAAGTCTTTGCCAGTTTGACACTTTAGCCCTTAGGCTCTGGGAGCGATTCATAGTCCACTCTCCTTGATCTTTGATTTTGCCCATGCTGAAGAGGCGACTAAGTCTTATGTGGTGCCGAAGTCTTTGCCAGTTTGGCACTCTAGCCATTTGGCTTTAGGAGCAACTCATAGTCCACTCCCCTTGACCTTTAATTTTGCCCATGTCGAAGAGGCGACTACGGCTGGGTCTTATGTGGAGCCGAAGTCTTTTATTAGCTCGCCAGTTTGCGCTTGGGCCAGGTTGCCAGGTTGCGCCTGTTCCAGGCCGCCAGGTCCCGCCTTAGAGCTACGGCTGCGTTGCATCAGCCTTGTTAGTGACATCGGCTACCCACTCCTACAAGAAGCTACTAGGAGCTCGACCTACGGGGGCAACACTACTGACTTTAGGTCACCAGCTCGAACGGGAGGCTTAGAAGGCTCGACCGGCAGAGGCGTCCATACAGTCTATTGGCCACCTACTCCGCAGAAGCCACAAAGAGCTCATCTTTGTAGAGGGTACCTCACGAAGAGGGCTGATGAGGCTTTATCCGAGTTAAAATAAAGTTGATAGAGCTGCTTAGTTTGTTGGCCATCAACTTCCTACATAGTCTTTGAGTTCATAAAAAATGGAAACTAGAAAGTGAGAGCTTTTAGTTTCTAAAAGGTGAGAACTTAGCTTTCTGGAAGAAGAGGACTTAGCCTTTCGGAGGATGAGAACTTAGCTTTTTGTTGCATTTCCCACAAACGACGCCAATTGATGAATTGATTTTTTGGTGATGTATCAATTTTTTAGCTAAGTACTTCGTCATTTGATCTGAGTTGGGGGTAGATTAGGTGACGAGTTGACTAGAGGGCCGAGCTGCCTATTAGTTATCGAGCTTACTAGAGTGCCGAACTGCCTATTGGGTGCCAAGGTGACCAGAGTGCTGAGCTGGTTGGTGGCGAGTTGGATTGATTGTTGAGCTTCATAGTTCTTCAAAGACCTGCAAGGAATCAATGTTAGAGGACCCGGGGTGGCTAACCCGGTGAGGTCGCTCCGATTCTTAAGGCTGTACTCTCATAATAGACTGCGAGCTAAAAATCACAAAGTATGAGAGCTAGAATATGCTTACTTGCTCCCCCCTACCATTGGGGTTGGTGCCTTTGTATTGTTTGGTGTGGGATTCACGCACCATATCCGAGATTTCTGAGAAGTTGTCTAAGTGGTTTGAGATTCTTGGAGGTAATCGCCATGCACGTTGACCACCCTCTAGATCGTTCGGCACGTGGGCCAACTTCCAAGGATCGTGGGAGTGTTTGGATATGCATGCCGAATTTGTCGCCGAGCACATCTCGCATGTCGCCAGGTCATGCTTGGGCCAGGCTGCTAGGCCGCTAGGCTGTGCTAGGCCGCGTTTGGGCCATGCGACCAGGTCGTGCTGGGCCAGGCCGCTAGGTTGGACACCATCAACTTGGCAAGTTGTTGCCTGAGTGGTTCCTGGTGTCACCTAGTTGTTCTGAGGTGCCATGTGTTACAATGTCATAGGAGGGCCAAATTTGCCCTCATCAAAATCCATCAGTCAATCAAAAACCGTTGACTTAGTTAAAAACCATTTGACCCAGCTGGTTCAACCGTCGACCCGCCCAATGGGTTGTGGGTTGCATACCCAATGCATGCAAACTTTTAGGGGCCATAACTTTGTACACCAACATTCGATTGGGGTGATCCTTTTTATTTTTATTTTGAGTAACTTTTCAAGATCTATGTGTCCCAAAGTGCCACATGCTCCTTGCCTTACTATTTTTGTGAAAAGCCCCTTTTTTTTTGCCTCAAATCACAATTTTTAATATTTTTATAAATAAAAAATTAAAAACTAAATTAAAAAACATAAGTTAAATATAAAATTATATATATAACATATCTAAAACATAATTATATATTTATTGGTAAGACGCGGGCAATCAAACCACTGACCTACGACCTATAGGCAAAAAGGGTTCGGCCTCGGGTCGATTTTTAAAACACTGATTATAACTATAGAGTTTAATAATTTTGGAAGCAAAAGTTTAGGTAGTTATAACTATCTAAAGGGATATGAATACTAGGTATGTATTTCCTAATTTCAATCTGATTAGAGAGAGAGAGAGACAGACCAAGAGACCAAAGGCAAAACCAGCGATAACAGTGGTCGTCCATGGTGATCCATCTAACAATGGAACCTTCTCCTCTCCTCCTATGTTTTAGTAACTTTCCAAAAGACTGAGATAGAATGTGAAAGACTCATTCGGCTATGGATAGGAGCGGGCTTTGTACAAAGAGATGGACTTTAAGGAATGAGACAAGTGATGATAACTCAAAGCCAAAATCTTTTAACAACCTTCTTGCAGGTTACCCATTACACTATCAGAAATTCTTTTCTATGCATTAAGACTGACTACTGTACCGCCACGTAAATTCAATTTGGTGGACAAGAGACCTGCCAGTACTACAATGGCCAATGGTAATCTACCACACTTCTTCACCATTTCCTCTGCCAGATCATGCAATTCATTTGGAACAAGTTCTTTACATCCAATCCTCTTCCCGAAGAGCTCAAGGCTTTCGCTTTCATCCAGAAGGCTAAGTTCATGGATTTCGGTTGATAGTTCGATTGATCTTCCCACATGCTCGGCCACATCTCCGCTATGACTAGTTAGCAACAGTCTGTTGCTCTTATCATCTTCCAAGACTAAAGCTCCTTTTAAAGAATCCCAATTGCCATCCTCCATATCTTTAGGTTGAATCAACCAACTAGCTATCGTTTTAGCATCTTGTTGAAAGCCCACCACATCGACTTATCCATCTCTCGGAGCTTCCCTCCCTTCCGCTGCAGGACGAGAAACCGAATGATCATCCCTATTTGTGGGTTCAAGATTATTGAATGTTGATCTTTTCTCTGCAATCCTCGTAAACCTTTTATTGATGTACTCCATCTTTTTCCCAACTTTGTGATAACCTAGAAAAAATGCAGATCTAGTGACAGAGGGTTTTAAGCCTCCGTCTCTCTTCACGGGTGATAAATTCATCAATAACATCCTCGGCATCGTGGCCTATATCTCTAATATTGCTAACCCAGTCGGTTCTAGAGAAATGTGGATCCAATGCCGCTGGTTCGCCGTTGTGCAGCTGCGTCTTCACTCCTTAGTGTTCGAAGAGGGGTGCTGCTGGTTCGCCGCCTCTTTGTCTCTTTCTTTCCTATCTTTTTTCCCACCCCTTCCCTCATTTATTTTGCATTTTGGGTCATTGTTCACCATCGTCGAACTCCCAAACTCGAGCTAGACGTCACAGCGGTGGCAAACTGAAGATTCTTTGGCAGGCAAAATCCGATGTTATGAAAGGGGTTTTTAGGTGCAAAAATGACAGGGATGTAAGTGCTGAAATTACTGAGTTCAGTGTTTCTTTCCCCTTTTTCTTGTTTTATTTTGAAAATTTGAAGAAGAATAAAGGATGAAATAGTCTTTTTGGCCTTTCTCTTAAGGGATGTTAATGGTAAGGAAGGGTTAATTAATTGTCAGAAACAATAAAGGTAGTGTTAGTCAATTTTCAAATAAGTGCACACTTAGTCAATTAGCCAAACCATAAGGGTGGTTTAAGAAATTTACCCTAGAATTAATTGGATTGAAAAATAAGATGGAAAATGGATTCATTACCATGAAAATATTGAGAATATTACAAAAAAAAAAAAATCTAAAAAATGACTGAACCACCCTTTTATCTTATTCCTGAGCTGTTTGAGCTTGCTATTACCAATATAGACAATTATATTGTTGTTGTCAATACCTACTATAGAAGAAAATCATGGTATCCTTACCTTAGTATACAAAACTTTTGGAAGGAGACGAGTGAGGATATCTATGAATTTATTTGTGAGACTTTTAAAATAAAAGAATCCCTAGAATAATTAATCATATTTTCCTTAGAATGTGTTTAGTTGCAATGCAATTTTATTTGTACTAATACACATGTATGGAAATGCAAATGAAAAATATTAAAAATGGCAAATTCTGGTCTAATTTTGTTTTGGAGTTTACTTTATTGTGCTTCAGGTCTTATTTTATACTTCATTTGTACTACAATCAAACAAAATATGATAAATTTTGAAACAAAAATAAATCATAATTTGCACCGAGATCATTTATACTACCATGGTTTTGCATCAGTGCAAATAAATTTGCACAGCAACCAAACACAGCCTTACCTTCATACCCAAAACAGATAAACTTTCCTAGGCCAATAATGATTATAGATTTATTGGTCTTTGCAATGTTTTGTGTGTAAAACTATAATTAAGTTAATGGCTAATAGGCTTAAATCTCTATTTTGCATAAATATGGGTTCATGGCCATTAAAGTAATCTAAGCTTATAAACAGCCTTGAGGAGTGGTGTGAGATTGTTTTGGAATATATCTCTATGGTTAATGTTTCTGTGTTTATTAGTGGCAGCTTTGGGTGCTTTTTTTTTTTTTGATTCCTTAAGGGGGTGATTCTCTCTCTCCTTACCTGTTTATCTTAGTCATAGAGGATTCATCTTTGAAATAGAAATTAAGAGAACAAATTGAAGAAGAAATTCTAAAAAATCATCACTTCCTTTTGCAAATGATGTGTTGGTTTTTTGTCGGGCTTTTAGGCTTGAAGTGGTTGATTGGTTGTTGTGCTTAACGAATGTCAAAGGTTGTCTATTCAATCAATACAAGGAAGTAGAATTCATAACTCGTATCTTTTTAATGATCACTTCATCTTAATGAAACAGAAAAGCAAATAGAAAGAAGAATATATTCATTTACACAACAAACTTTATTCCTTTGCTGTCTACATGATGTTCGTTAGACTATCTGTTCCTTCTACTATCTTTCTCTTTAGCAAAATTGTACACTTTCTAAAAGGTTTTAAGATTCCTTGTTCCAGAGAAACTTTAAAAGGCAGAAGTCTAATGGGTCCAGAGTGTTCTGCTTTATTCTAATTGTTCAAGTTGACTTTTATACTATGATTCTTCTGTTTCCACTGCATCAAGTGAAATTATTCTAATAGCTATAACTAGAATTAATTCATAACAAGTGCTCCTTAAGAGAGAGAGAGGGGGGGGGGGGTCAATTGGACCGAATTTAATTCAATGAGTCCATCACAGATGGTCCAGTTCAATGTCTGCAGCATCCAATCTGTTCAAATTGGTTTTAATTTAGATTGATTCCAGCCCAAACCTGATTCATTTACACTTAGTATTCTTATTATCTTCTACTAATGGACCGGATATTGCTTAAGGTCTAATCCAATCTAACAAATATATTTGGACCATTAATTCTAGACTGGCCCAATTCAATGTCTTATGGGTCCATCCCATCCATACAAATTGATTTTGATTTGGACGGGTTCCAACAGATAGAGCATTAATTTGTAGCTAATTATCAAAAATACTGAAGAAATTTCAGGGCTGAGAGGTGATTACTCACCGACTTGAGGTTTTGGTTCAGAGTTCGGAGGTCGTCAGAAACCACTTGCAAAAGATTTGATACCGAAACAGGGCTTCTAGGCTTTGGACTGACATCTAATGTTGATGCAGAATCTTGAGCAACCACTAGGAATACGTAATAAGATCAGTAAGTAAAAACAACGTAACACAAAACTGTTTGAAGTTTGAACGCACAGAGAAATTGAAGAGACAGGTCTGGATTAAAGAGAACAAACAGTACCACTCAGCCTTGACTGAGGCGTCTGAAACGAAGAAACTCTGCACCCAGCCCCAGCGATTCCCGGCCTGATCCAGGCCAATTTGCAGGCACCAGTATCTACTCCCATTCCATAGTTCCTGAAGGAAAATCTGTTAACTGATGACATTCCGCACCGATTGGAACTCCAACGACAACGAGAAGCCACCAAGTCCAACCTCGACGGACTGGGATCGAAGTTCCGGCAGGCCAAGAACACCATTCTCAAGTCTCAACACCACCCCAGAACACAGAAATTCTGATCACAGTCACAAACCAAGAAAACCCCTCCCCTCAGTCAAGATCCAGTTCCATAACATGCTAACTGTCAAATAAATAAATGAATCGCCCAAATGAAAAGCAGAAACAGGGTCGATCAGGCAAGAAAAGTGAGAAACGATGAAAGAATCAAGTAGTTCAAACTTCAAAATTCAAATGGGTAGGTAAATCATGGAAAGAAACGACCCAACAATTAAATGAGTAGGCGAGACATATGGAAAGAATCGATCTCATAATCAAATGGTTTCATGAATACTTTCTCCAAGCAAAACCAGCAGGAAGAGAGGATAAGAGGGAAGATATTAAATTAAAGGAGAACTCGTTATTGGGTGAGAGATATTTACAATGGATCCATGAAGTTCACATGTGCTAGCTGCTGCGAGTACTTCAATACTCTTTTGGCTGGGGTACGTACCATTTGAAAATTGAAGTTGATTGTCTGGTTTATCAATTTCTGGACTAAAGAGGTTTGGAGAAAGAGCGAGGAAATAAATTGAAGACATAGCACTGTATACGCTGGAGGTAAAGGCTTCAGGTTGTGCCATGTGTACTATGGTTACGTGCAACCATTTAAAAATATTAAGAAAAGAAGAGAAGGTACACGTACAGACATGTGAAGCAACAGTCATAGCACCCGTCATAAGTCGGCGTAAAGCTTTACTCTTGTAATAAGTCTATTAGTAATGAATTTGTGTTCATATTCTCAAGAATATTCTCAATAATATGATTTAATCATCAGTTTTGCCAATCTGTTAAAGTTATATAGTATTTTCATCGTTAAATTATTAGTATTTCTTTTACTTGTGTCCTATTTTGTTATTTACCTCTCTCGTCATTTAAGAATATAAATATATTCAATATGATTTTTGATGGGACTGTAAATTGTAATTATTTTATTTTTATTTTTTGGTCATTGACTAATACACCCTCATAGTTCATATATTTATTAAAACCTATCCTAATGTTTTCAACCAGTCGTTGACTCGATCAGTTGAACAGATCAAACCGTCACCTAGTTAAGATTTTGGGTACAATTTGAGTAAAGCTCAGACAAGGTTAAAAAATTGTTTATTTGGTAAAAAATCGTTCGTTTGACACAAATGGTTGGACCATTGACCGGGTCGCAAGTTACATACTAACTAGGGGTGAAATTGAACCGTGAACAAATAGGAAGGTTCTATCTGGAATCGACCTCGAAACGGCCTTGAACCAACCCTACCCGATTTGTTAAAGGATAGGTTTGGATCCAAATTCTTGGAATTGACCCTCACCTAAGTCGGTTCCAAGGTCTAGGGGTTTACCCTACTCAAACTAATCAGATGAACTGACCTTGATTGGTCTTGGTGGAACCGGTCTTGATATCAAACTTGCTTTGAAATAAACTCCAAAATATTTTTAAGGATGTGAGGATTTGAAGCCAAGCACTCATGGTTACAAAAGCCATGGTCTCACTTGGCCATCAAGTTACTTAAGTGATTTGAACATTTGTTTTCATTTTAATATTTGTATGTGTATAATAAACAATGTAAAAGGTAATATTTACAAAATTTCAACCATATATTAATATATTAGGATAATCTACATATTAATAGGAATGGCAATAGGGTGGGGTAAGGACCGGGAGCCACTCCCCATCCTCGTTCCCATCCCTATCCCCAAGCCAACGGGGACAAAGTTATTCCCATCTCCATCCCCATGAGGATCCCCACTCCCCATGATTTTTTATAATGTTTACCGTTTTGTTTTTATTTTTTATTTTATTTAAAAAGTTAAAAATAAAATAATTAAAATTTACAACCATATTAAAAAAGATTCAAACATCTTAAACCATATTTTTTAAAATATTAATATATAAACATATGTATACATATATACATATATATTAGTGGGATCCCACGAGGCGGGGAGTGCTCTCCTCATCCCCGCCCCATCCCTGCCAACATGGATGGAAATTTCCCTATCCCCATCCTTGCTCCATTAGGGGTGGGTCTTCACGGGGATCAAGGAAATGGGGAAATTACCATCCCTACATATTAAATTAATCATTTTAATCAATAAAGAAAATATAAGTTTTAAACTATATATTATCATTATTGAAAATCAAGTTTTTGAAGGACATGTTTCATTTTTCTTTCTTGAAGGGGGAGAGTAAAGAAAGAACAGGTTCCATGGGTAGACCCTAGAATCAACCGTAGAAGTTAGAACTGCCAAGGCTAGAACTAACCTTCACAAGGTAGATTCTGGTTCCAAAAACCTGGAACTGGGTAGGTTCTAGGTTCTGCCATGTAACCAAATCGAATCGACCCATGCTCACCCCTACTATGCAAACTTCAGGAGGTCATAACTTTGCATTCTGATGTCAGATTGAGGTGATTTTTTTATTATTTTGGATAACTCCCTTGTCCCGTTATTTTTCCAAAACCCCCTTTTTGGCCTCAAATTTTAATTTTTAATATTTTTTATAAGTAAAAATATTTAAAATTGAATTAAAAACATAAATTAAATATAAAATATAAAATATATTACATGTAAAATATAATTATACATTATTTATTGATAAAATACATGTTTACATACACACACATATATATATATATATATCCGATTTACTTAATCGACCTCTTATCAAGAATCTTTTGTATTGTTGTTTGGAAATGGTAACTTGACCGCCTATATTGAGTGGAAAATGCTAAAGAACTTGAGCCTTTTTATTTCGAAAGTACCCCTAAAACTTCATATCAACGTTTTTAAACTGTTGTTGACCCATCCGGTTGGATCATTTGAACCATCAACTGGACAAACAAATGGGTCCATTTCACATTAAACCTGGTGTTTGAAAAAAAAACGTTGAATTTGATCAAAATTATTGACCCAAACAGTCAAACCGATGAACCATTTGAACCGTTGGCGGGTCACAGTTCAGACCATGTATATAAGATAAGAGCTAACCCTAAATCTCTTTTGACTCCTTTTCTTATTCCCACTTATTCTTTTGCTTTTTTTTATTTTTTCTCAAATCCACTTTTGTCAGTGCAGATCTTTTGCCACCTTCAATGCTTCACAAGTTACAACCACTGTAGATCTGTGTTGTGCCACCACTATTCCTCTGCAACAACCGAAGGGAAGCTGCTAAGTTGGATCTGCAATTTCCACTTCTCATGTGCTCCTTCATCCGCTTCTATTGCAACTAGCAAGAGAGCCACTGTCAGCCTACCGGTTGTGGCTGCTTGAACTTTTTCTTCCCTCCCTTTCTCTCTCAATCTTTGATACCTACAAATCTCCAATCTTAATCTTTCTCCGGTTCTCCCCTCCCTTTTTTTCCCTCTTATTTTACCATCTACTCAATAAACCTCCCCTCCCTCTCTTTCCCTCTTATTTTCTCTTCTAACCCAATAAACCTAGATCTAACGCAGTATATTCAAGATCATGATCTAAAGGTTATAATGCAATTACGGGTTAAACCATTGACTTAGATGGTTGAACCATTGACCCATGACCTGGAGGGAAAAACGAGTTAAACCATTGACTTATATTGTTTCACATCAAGCTTCTAAAATGAACTATTGATAGATTTTTCAAATCTACCACATAATATTTGGTTTCCGTAGAATGAAGAAGAGAGAAAAATGCATCTTGAGTAATTAATTCGCAACATGTCTTCCTTCTTCAAATAGAGAATAAAATTGATTGAAAAGAGATTTTGCTATGTTTTGCTAAGGGAAAGAGTGGCATTTTCATTTGTATTTTATGTAGATTAAATTGGCCCAAATAGATGTTAATGACAAAACTGTCATTTTCCACTTCAACCTAATGGAAGGTCAATTAAGTAAATCGACTAAGAATTATAGGGGTGTTTTAGTAAAATAAAACCCTTAATTTTTTAAGTGAAATAAAACTCACAAATAAAATGAATTTAACAACACCAAAAAATGGCAAGGAGTGGGGATCCCCATAGGGGCGGAGATGGAGAAATCCCAGACCTAGGGCCCGTTTGGCGCATCTTTCCATACGGTCTTTCGACAGTTTAGAAGCCAGGCAAACCGACTTTTGGTTTATTCCCATTTGGTTTGCAGAAGATTTAGCCGCTAAAAGCCGGAGCACCGAAAAGAAGTGAGAAACCCATTTTGGGCTGATTTTGGGAAGCTTCAAATGAAGCTTTTCGCATCTTTTATGTTGTATTCTCGCCCAGAAAGACGCACGAAAAAACGTGCATTTGCCAACTGGCTTCTACCTGTTTGGATCTTCATGCAAAAGCTCAATGCATATTTTAACTATTAGAACTACTCTTTCCAAAAAGACGTGCCAAACAAACCCCTAATTGGTAGAGACAAGGATGGGGAGTATCTACCCAGCCCCACCCCACCCATGGCTGCTAAATAGAATTGATTGTATTAGAAAGTTTGATGGGAAATGGACTCATAACCATGAACGTATTGTCAATATTTTTGTGGATTATCACAAAAGTTTATTTTGCTGAAGAAAAGGATAAAAACCTTTAATCCTATTTTTGATCAGCTTAAACCTGCTATTTGTGATATAAATAATTCAATATTGTTGCCGATACCTACTCTTGAAGAAAATCAATATGTTATTGAGTGTATTGAAAATTTGAGTCTCCAATGGTTTCCTTACCTTATATATATACAAAACTTTTAGAAGAAGATTGTGAGGATATTCATGAATTTGTCTGTAGACTTTTAAAAATAAAATAATCCTTGAAAAAGTAATCACACTTTATTTACCCTTGTATCCAAAACAAAATAACCCTTCCTAAGCCAATGATTATAGAATGAATAGGCTTAAATATCTATTTTGCATAAATGTACATCTCCATTCCATGTTGCTTTCATTCTCAAACAAGCAATTTAATGATAGTTTATAATTGTTTATGCATTAATAAATCTATACTACTATTAGGCCCTGTTTGGTTTATGGGAATAGAGGTTTGGAATCCGAATCAGAATCTCATTCATATTCCTACTGGAATGGCATTCCCCTATTTGAGCTTTAAGGGAATGGCCATTCCCTGTTCCTCCCTTGAGAATGAAATCCCATTCCTGTTAATATCAATTCCCATTTCCATTCCTGTTTGAACCAAACAGACTATGGGAATAGACCATTCCTATTTTGATTTCAAAGGATTTCGACTTCGATTCTGATTCTGATTCCAATTGTTAAGCAAACGGGCCCTTAAAAGTGTGAATGAGAGTCAGGAACTTTTGTTTGACTAAAATACCTTAAATTTTGTATTTGGTCCCTCTTTAATTGTAAGGACATAAATGTAATTTGAATAATGAATTTTCTCCTCATTCAAAACCCTCTAATCAAGTCTTATATTTAATGTATTAACTCTCACTAAGATTCATTGAATCTTATTCTAGAGGAGATAGAATACTCCTATTTCTGAATTTGGCCCCTCTCTAATTGCTAGGGCACAAAATTAATATAATTTGGACTACTACATTTCTCCTCATTTAACTCCCACTCATTAAGCCTTATATTTAGGTTATTAACTCCCATTCTTTCATTGAATCCTATAAATCATAAGAAAAATAAGTGTGATAAAGAACAATTGTTTTTATTGATGATAAAAATAAGGGTCCTTTACTTAGACACCCTCTATGATTTCACATATTTACTAAAACCTATCCTCTTTTTTGTTTATTACTAAAACACCCCCTATAGTTTGCATATGGTTTACTTAATTGACCCTCCATCAAGAACTATTTGTATTTCCATCTCAGAATGGCCATATGAGCCCTTAAGGTGTGCCAAAAATATGAAGGGACATTAGTCCAAGGTTTTTATTCCAAAAATATTCCTAATAATTCTCTTATCAGCCTTTTAGAAAACAAATAAACCCTTTTCCCACATTATAACTTTGCTTAGAAAAGGGGTTAGACTACATGTGATATGAGAACTTTTAGGGGCATTTTTGGAATAAAACCCTTGGGTCTATTCCCTTTCACATTTTCCACTCTAAGAGGTAAAGTGGCCATTCCCAAATAGAAATACAAAAGGTTCCTAACATAGGGTTGAATAAGTAAAGTAATTCCAAACTATAGGGGTGTTGTAGTAAAACACAAACTAGAGAGTAGGTTTTAGCAAATATGTAAGACTATAAGAGGTGCCTAAATAATGACCTAAAAATAAAATACAATTTAAAACTCACCAAAAAAATATATTGTTTTTCTGTTTGGTGGCAAGTTTCTTAAACTACCTTTATGGTTTAGCTAATTGACTAAGTTTGACTATTGTCTAACATACCCCTATTGTTTTTGACAATTGACTAACTCTACCCTTACCATTAACATCCTTAATATTCCATCAAAACCCATATACACATGATGTATAATATTTTTTTTTAAACCCGGCCCAATTTTACCCATACCCTCTTCTTCCTTTCAACAATGGCAAACCAAGCTAGCTCGGTCCTTAATCGGTGGCGATAGCCCCCACTATTGTCTAATGGTACCCCTATTATTTCTAACAATTGACTAACTCTACCCTTACCATTAACATCCGTTAATATTCCGTCAAAATTCGTACACACGTGATGTATATTTTTTAAAATCCAATTTTACCCTTACCCTCTTATTCCTTTTAATAGCGTCAAACTGAGCTAGCCGGGTCCTTAACCGGTGGTGATAGCCCCCTCCACCTCCTCTCTCTCTCTCTCTCTCTCTCCCCTTCTTCCCCTTCGTTCTCTCTCCCTATCTCTCCTGTTTCATCACCGCCACTGCGACGGCGGACCCCTCTCTCTCCTATTTCTCCTAGCTCAGTGCGCAAGTCATCGGAGTGATGACAATAAAATGGAGGACCGATAATCTCCAAGCAACGTGACTGTCCAAGCAATATCTAACTATCGGAGGTCTTTTTGGGTGGAGTTCTGATCAAATGCCACACCCCTGTCGGATTCGGTGGATGGGTTTCTCCCTTACCTCTTCCCCATCCCCATCTCCTTCACCCGCAAATGCAGGGGAACGAAGATCTCTTTTTGCGATGGCAGATAAGGTGGCGACTTTCTTTGACTTTTGCAAGTGAACAGGAATGGATTTCTTAGAATGGAGGAACCCAAGTGGTTGGACGATAGATACCTCCAATCGATGTCTAAGATATTTGCTACTACTCGGAAGTCGAAGCCCAAAAAGAAACCATCGCTTGATAGCTTGGATAAAGCTAACCTAGAGCTTCTAAAGTTTCTAGTTAAGAGAGAGTGATAGTACCTGATAGCAAGAATGGAGCTTCTAAGATTCTAACCATCAAGCCCAAGTGGAACAAGAACGGAGAAACAAATCCGATCTGTACCCTATAGCAAGAAGAGTTACCTTGGGTGTACAAAGCTTGACGCTCTTATCTTTCAAGAAATAAGACAATAGGAGAAGTTAAACAATCATTTGCTTAGATCTGTGTAGCTTTGATTTAAGGAATCATTCAAGATCGGACTTGACCTTATATATCAGAATCCATGGCGATGGTGTTGAGATTAGACTTTACCTCTTTTCTCTGCTGCTTGTTCTCGTTCGAGACCGAGTGGATGTATTGGAGATAAGGATGGAGAATTTGACGCTTCTCTTCCTTTCTAATATTCAAAACAAAGGTTTTGCAATATGGCGTTATTCAAGTCGGAAACTTTTTGGCTGATGTCGCAGTTGATTCCGTTCTTGACAATGTCTTTACTGCTACCACCCACCGGGAGACGTTTTAAGGGTCATGATGGGGAGCTTCGAAGAA
Source organism: Nelumbo lutea (assembly GCF_056320005.1). Taxonomy (NCBI): domain Eukaryota; kingdom Viridiplantae; phylum Streptophyta; class Magnoliopsida; order Proteales; family Nelumbonaceae; genus Nelumbo; species Nelumbo lutea. The sequence goes on from NC_142686.1 coordinate 94,079,407, forward strand.
GAATTTGAGGAGCTAGATGTCTTGTGCACAGACTACCCGTTAATCTCGTTAAGAGAAACCCTAGAAGAAGAATTTGAGGAGCTAGATGTCTTGTGCACAGACTACCCGTTAATCTCGTTAAGAGAAACCCTAGAAGAAGAATTTGAGGAGCTAGATGTCTTGTGCACAATCTACCCGTTAATCTCGTTAAGAGAAACCCTAGAAGAAGAAGAATTTGAGGAGCTTCGAATTTGATTTCAGGGCAAAACGGATATTTCAGTCTTACTGTTAATATTTTAGTGGCATGGTAATTTTTTGAAACAGTAAGGGTATGTTTAGTCAATTAGTTAAACCAGAAATGTAGTTTAAGAAATTTATCCAAATAAAAATTAAAAAAAGATGAAAACATGAAATATAAAAAATACAAAAAAAAAACATAGAAAACATTTAGAATCAGTTTGGAAGGAGTGCAAATGCAAATATATAAAGTACAAATACATACAAAATAACAGAAAATGTAAGACTTTGAACTCTACAATTTTGTATTTGTACTTCTTCCAAACTGAGCCCTACGCACATAACTAATATCATATATTTATTGTATTAAACAAAAATAAGTGTGACAAATAATAAGAATAACTTTTATATACATAGAAATATAAAAAAAAATTATAAGAAAATTTGGAAACATATTATTTATTATCATCATCATCATCGCCATCATAAAAAATTACCACGTGAATTGCATATGCACACTCACTAGTCATTTGAAAAAGTAAGAAATCTAGTTATGGATAGGTAGGGTGATCAATCATGGGCTGGGTTAGGCTTTCATACCTACAGGTCAGGCTGAGCCTGAAGTGTTGGCCCCAAGCCTGACCCTGAAATTTGCAGGCCTAGGCTGGACTTAAACATAAAACCTAGGCCCAAGCATATAATCTCTGGGCTGGGCTGGGCCAGGGAATTGAAAATGATCACCTCTAGTTGTGGGTGCATGGCTGTTAAATTAGATTGTTCTGAATCCTATAACTACCTTGAGTGGGTTATTTTCTTCAGGTTCTTAAATGTTTAGGTTTTTGTGATAAGTGGTGTGAGAAGCTTTTTTTCTTTTTTCTTTTTTTATTTTTATTTTTTTATCTTTTTCCTTTCCTCAATGGGTCTCCGTTAAGGTGGCTCTATCTCTCCTTACCTGTTTAGCCATGATGGGTTTATCTGGATTATTCTTTAAAGTGGAGAGAGACAAAAAATTGAAGGGCATTTACATTAGAAAAAATACCCCTATAATTTATTAATTTATCACCTCCTTTTGTGAATGATGTACTAGTTTTTCACAGGACTTTTAGGCTGGAAGTGGTTGATTTGATTGATGTTCTTAATGAGTTTTAAAGGTTGTCTAGTCAATCAATAAAGTTTAATAAGCCTCAGGCATTTTAATACGATTCGTGATATCATGAATACTTGCATCTTTTTTAAAAATACAACTAATGACAAATTAGTTTGGACTGTTGCACAAGGTGGGAAGTTTTCTGTTAAAGATTGTTTTTGGATTGAGTGGCAAAAGTATGGTTTAAATATATTTGGGGTTATATTCAGTCTTGTATAAAAAAACTATGTGAATGGAAACTCTCTCCTGGGTTCAAATTATTTTTGTGGCGGATCCCTAGATGGTTTGAAGGTATAATGGGTAGCGTTTGTTAGTAAAGTAAAGCTATTATTATTGAAAAATTTGGTCCTGCCCATGACTGAAGATGAATCCATTATGCATCTATATTGCTAAATCTTGGTGTATAAACCTTCAAAACAATCACTTTGATTTGTTTTCGATTTTGTTGTTATGTCCTTATTTAGTGTTCAATTAGAAGAAGAGGTCATGCAAATGGATTTTAAAGTATAAATTATAATGGTTATGCTTCTTGTCTTGTACTAATCTTTCTTAAAACTAGGTAGAGTTTTTTTCTTTCTTTCTGGGGAAAAAGGCTTAAACATACCCTAACTAATTCCCTAAGTTTTCAAAAATACTTAAATATACCTTGTGAGCTGACCCTATTGAACTTAAACATACCCTTCATCAATGAAAAATTACATGTAAAATTTTGAAAAGAAATCCTATGAATTTTATGGGTGAAAATAGAAGAGAGAGAGAGAGATTGAGAAGTGAATACTAAATATTTGGTTATAGGAATCAAGGCTTTTATGAATTTTATTCCAATTGATATTCTGAAAATAATAGTTAAAAGAGAGAGGGGATTGTCTTAACTTTCAAGTTCCAACTTAAAGTCCCACTTTCCAAAAGAAATGTATTTTACAAGATATTAACACCCAATAGTAGGTTCATTTTATTCATCTTCAACTCTTGGCTGGAAACCATTTCCATGGTTCCAAAAATCTATAGTACATGAGTAATCAAATAAAGAAAAAAAGAATTTGAGTTAGAGATAGGATGGATCTACATACAAATGAACACAATTTCAGTCGTCATATCATTTTACTGATATGCCCAACACCCACATAAGTCTGAAAAATTCAGACATACTATATTTGAAAAATCTGAAAGAAAATGAAGGATAAAACGTTACAATGTATTTGAAAAACCTAGGGTACATTTTTTTCTCAAAAAGAAGGCAACTTTATTTTTCTATAGACTAGAGCCTATAGATACTTCTGCTTTACATGCCACATAAGCTAGTATATGAGTAGATTGATTTTCTGATCTATTTACATGAAACAAGAAGATTTTCAAGAAAGTATAACAGCAACTTCCTAAGTTTTGACCCATAAGTTAGGCTTAGCTATGTTTTGCCAAAGGGAAAATCTATGATATAGAAAACATATCACATCGACTTTCTGTTTTGGTGAATACGGGTTATTCCAGGTAACCGGTTTCAAAAACAAAAATTTAAACCACATTTCAAAAAAAAAAAATTATTTAAAATAAGAAAGACGTTAACGTCATCACCGTTAAACGTTACCCTCCCCCTTCTCTCTTTCTCTCCAAATTCCAACCCCCATGCCCTGCATGGCTGCACCATTCTCCCATTTCAAAAGCAACTGCCTCAATTGCGGTTGTTCCTATTTCGATTCCATATTTCAGACAAATGCAATTGCTCAGCAGGTTTTAATTGCTCACTGGCAAAGCATTGTGAAAAACCTGAACAGTAGTTACTTGAAGACTTTGAGAGCTAATTAGGTGAGTTCTAAAAGTTTGAATATGGCAATGCAATTAAATTTTTCCTTCAACATCATCAGTCTCATAGACCTGCTTGTTTACAGGTATCCCCATTCTTAGTCCGCAAAGTGATCACTCAGATATTCCCTTTCATAAATGTTCATCTATTTAACAGGTAATTTTGTTTGAATCTTCTGCCTGGAATTTTTTGATTTGAATACATTTCAGCTCAATGGAATCTATTAGCAGTTTAGCACTTGTTATTTACAATTATTGTCTTGTCATGCTAAATCTTAGATGTCCTAGCATGGTATTTGATCTTGATGAAACACTTAATAGTTGAAAACATAATGCGATCATTTGAGGATCGAATTGATGCCTGCCTTACGGCAGAAAATAAATACAGAGGTGGATCCCCAACGCATTGCTACATGTTAGCAGAGGTTAAGCGCTATAAAGATGACAAGATTATTTTGAAACAATATGCAGAAAATGATTAGCAGGTTGTTGACAATGGAAAAGTGATTAAAGTTCAATCTGAGATTGTTCCAGCTTTGCCTAACAATCGTCAACCAATTGTTTGTCCACTTATAAGGTTACAGGAGAGGAATATTATTTTGACTCGCATGAATCCTGGGATATGTATTCAGTATTCACCAAATCCAAATCAATCCATAACCCAATTGGACCATGCTCTGTACCTCAATCTTGAAATCATATATAGCTCATGTACGATTAAATGCACAAACATGGATTGACACAAGAAATATGTAGTGCATCGTATGCATCTTTTAAATAACCATGCACATCTGCCTACTTACGGGACTATTATTCAGAGGTCTCCCTTCCCCAGTTGGAGCAGATCTTTGGAGCACTTTTACATCTATGTTAGGTGGTAATACTACACGTTATAAGTTGTGGATTTACTTGGATGTGGGCTTCTGGCATTTCTATGAACATGATATGCCAGATTTTCCTTCTCCTGATGCGAGCAACTATTTAATTTCAGAGGTAAACCATGATAAGGTTTGGGCTTTCTATTCATTATTATCTATGGAATAAAAAGATCTGGGTGGATCTAACTTCAACATGAACCACTAACATTACATTTCATTAGAAAGGCCTTTCCTTGTATATTTATGGTGTTGCATTTTGAGTTCAACCTTTAACTGTTGCTCCTACATGTGCACCAAATATAGCTCCTGGTGGTCTGCTAGAATTAAATTTTAGGTTTCTCTTTCACCTATTTTGCAGCGCTTATGGCAGACCAACGGTACGCCCGCGCGTAGCGTACAGCGCGGACTCAATAGGGACGTTGTGCGGAGAAAAAGCCGACGTGCAACGCGGGCCAAATGGCACGGCCGCACACGGCAACCTCGAATGGCCACGCACACAAGGCTGGACTCTCAAGTATAAATAGGGGGTGACCCCCTCAGGTGAGGGATACAGACTCTCCACTATTGAGAATATACTTACTTCCATCGTGACTTCGTCTGAGTTGTCATAGTTCAGGCCTTGTCCACTTCTCATTACACTCTCACTAACTTGACTGTCGGAGTCTCCGTCTTGGGTTAGCACCCGAGACCTCTAACGTCTTCTTTCTCTCTATAGGGCTGACCGACAGGCCCTCGGCCGCAATGGGCCTCAGACTCATCAATCAGCCCTTAGCTCGGAAGCGAAATTACCTTGTTTCCCCCAACCCATCCAAGGCTGCAACAATTGGTGCCATCTGTGGGAACGACTGCTAAGACTTCCCCCAACTTAACTTGAACTTAAAAACTCATCTTAAAATCAAACTCTAGACTTCTACCAAGGTGGCAAGAAACACAAGGAATACTCAGAACTTGGTCACAATGGACCAATTCCAAGTGTTCCTCGACCAGCTCGACAACCTCACACAGAGGTTGGATGAGGTGGGGTGCCTGACAGGAGATCGCCCATAGGGTAGCCACCCCGCTAGGAGCTTGGGGCATCATAGTGGATGGTCGTCTCCAAACTTGCTAGCTGTATGCCCAGTCAAACCCAATAGGGCCGACCCCTCAGAGTCCAATAGTGGTTGTTGCTCCAATCAGCTGCTAAGGACCTCTTGATCCCCTAGCCGACGAGAGGGCAACTCAGCATAGTCTCGCGATCACCGTTGAGACCAAGGACATCTTCGCCATTAGGAAAGCCCTCGGGACGAAGGCAAGCGACCGAGCCACCACAATCCATCTCCAAGGGTTGAGGGCCGACGTTGCGCCTCTCCCTCCGTGTCGGAGTACTTGGGGAATAGGGCTGACCCGTTATGAGTTCAGGAGAACCAAGACAAGGGCAAGGCCCCTATCGACCAAAAGATCATCAACTTACAAGCAAAGCTCGGCACCATCAAAGATGAACTCCGCCTAGTGAGGGAAAGTCGAGCTAATGCCTCGGCAAGTCCAAACCCTTCGTCCGGGAAGATGGACGCCTTCGTAGCCAACATCACCTCGCAGCCCCTTGCACCACACTTCAAAGCTCTAACGCTCAAGACGTATGACGGAACCTCCGACCCGGACGACCACTTGGAAAGATTCAAGGCACTCATGCTCCTCTATGGGTATTCTGACACCTTGACATGCCAAACCTTCCAGGTGAACTTCAAGGGGGCAGCCCATCGATGGTTTTTCACGCTCCCCCCCCCCCCCCCAATCTGTCAGCTCATCGGAGTAGTTCTCTAGTCTCTTCCTTGCCCACTTCATTAGCAGCTGACGGTTCCAGAAGATCGTCGTCTGGTTCATGACCGTTTGGAAAAAACACAACAAGATCCTGCGGTCCTACATCGACCGCTTCGAGAAGGAGGAGCTCGAGGTCCGGGACCATGACCCCATGGTCTCATGCACGTGGCCATTAACGACCTCCTACCGGGCTCGGCCCTCAAATGCTTTGTTGCCAATACCTCGCCTAAATCCAAGGCAGAGTTTTTGAAGAAGGCCCAGAAGTACATCACCGCTGAGGAGGCCTTAGCCGACGACCGCCTGGAAGGAGAGGCTGACCATCACTATGGAGGCCCAGAGAAGAAGGGGAGAAATGGAGATGGCTTCAATAGTAGCAACAACAACAACAACAACAATAACAAGAAGCCATCGGCCTCGGCCCTAGCTTAGAACAAATACACACCACTCAACTCCACCCGAACAGAAATCCTCATGCAAGTAAGGAAGGAGGAGTACATGAAGTGGCTGGAGAAGATGAAGAGGAACCCCAAGAGGGGTATTCCGAAGAAGTACTGCCAATACGACCGCGGCACCGTCCACGACACCGAGGATTGCTATGACTTGAAGAATGAGATCGAGTCCCTCATCTGCCGCGGCCACTTGAAGCAGTACGTGGGTAGCAAGGCTGGCGCCTCATCCTTGTAACAACACCAACTAGTCGGCATCATTGACGTCATCATCGAGGGCATGACCTCGAGTGGTGCCTCCGCCTCGGCCCGAATGGCCTATGCCAGGCAGCTAAACATCCAGGGGCCACTTTCCAAGAAGCAAAAGCAACACGAAGCCCTCACCTTTTTCGGATGAAGACTTGAAGGGGATCTTGGTCCCCCATGATGACGCACTGGTAGTATCGGTCGTTGTCGCAAACTTCATGGTGAAAAGGATACTGGTCAATAGTAGCTCCTCAGCCAACATCCTCTTCTATGATGCCTTCCAGAAGATGAAGTTGGCACCCGAGTGCCTCCAGCCTGCCGACGGGCCACTCGTTGGCTTCTCTGGGAATGTTGTTAAACTAGAGGGAAGAACCACCCTACCAATCATGGTAGGGACAAAACCCCAGCAGGTGACGAGGATGAATGAGTTCCTAGCCATGAAGATCGGCTCCTCCTACAACGCTATCATCGAACGGCCGACCCTCCATGCGCTCAAGGCATCCATCTAAGTTCCCCACCGAACACAGTGTCGGAGTTGTCCCGGAGGATCAGCAAACTGCCCGCCAGTGCTATGTGGTGGCACTAAAGGACAAGAAAAAAGAAGCCTTACCATTTGAGGGCCTCGACCTCAGGGAGGAACCAGCGAGCTGAGGCCATTCGACTGAGGATCTCGTCTCGGTACACCTAGATGAGGCTGAGCCCGAGAAAATGGTGTGCATCGGATCCAACCTTCCTCCAAACAGCCTTTCCAAACTGGTAAGTTTCCTTAAAACTAATGCCGACGTCATTGCTTGGTCTGTCGCTGACATGATCGCAATTGACCCTTTGGTCACTACTTACAAGTTGAGCGTGGACCTGAGATCTAGGCTAGTTTGGTAGAAGAAGAGGAACTTTACACCAGAATGATGGAAAACCATAGGAGAGGAAGTTGACAAGCTACTTGATGCCAGTTTCATCCGAGAGGTATAATTGGTTGTCCAATGTGGTTATGGTAAAGAAAGCTAATGGGAAACAATGGATCTGTATTGACTTCACAGACCTTAACCGAGCCTACCCCAAAGACAGTTTTCCTTTGCCGAGATTTGACCACCTCGTTGACACCACTGCAGGGTACGAGTTACTCATCTTTATGGATGCCTTCTCCGAGTATAATCGGATCAAAATGCACCCCGAGGATGAGGAGAAGACCTCCTTCATCACTGAGCATGGCACATACTTATGGGGTCATGCCCTTCGGCTTCCAAAACGCTGGGGCCACCTACCAATGGCTAGTGAACAAGGCCTTCAAGCACCAAATGGGGAGGAACATCGAAGCCTATGTAGATGACATGGTTGTGAAGAGCCTGAAAGCCGACCAACACACCTCGGACCTAGCCGAGACTTTTGACACCTTATGGATGTATAACATGAAGTTCAATCCTAGCAAATGTACCTTCAGTGTCACCTTGTGAAAATTCCTAGGCTTCGTCATCACACAGCGGGGTATAGAGGACAATCCAGAGAAGATTCAAGCTATCCTTGACATGGCACCACCTCGGTTAGTCAAGGAGACTTAGAGACTTACCGGACGAGTGGACGCCCTCAACCATTTCATGTCGAAGTCAACCGACAATTGCCTACCTTTCTTCTGAGCCATCAAGAAACTAAAGGACTTCTAGAGACTTCGGGATTGTCTTAACTAACCAACCCCCCAGGACTGTCCTCGCTAAGCTAGAGACTTCGGGACGGCTAACTAAGTGAGCCATCGGATTGTTTGAATTTCACCTACAATATCAGCCAATGCCTATAATCAAAGCACAGGCCGTAGTTGACTTCATAATAGAATGCACCTTCAATCGAGCCCTCGGCCAAGCCCCAAAAGAAGCAGGGGGACCCCGGCCGACTGAAGATCCTCAGTCGACCTGGAAGCTTTCCGTTGATGGATCCTCCAACTCCAAGGAAAGTGGAGTAGGTCTCATACTCCTCACCCCAGACAACACTAAAGTAGAGTATGCGTTGAGGTTCATCTTCTTGGCCTCCAATAATGAAGCTAAGTATGAAGCCCTACTCGTAGGCCTGTAGCTCGCCAAGGACATCGGCTCCCAATGCATTGAAGCCTTCAACGACTCCCAGCTTGTGGTGAACCAAGTTAACGGTGAATATGAAGCCAAAGATCATAGCAAGGCCAAATACCTGGCCAAGATGCAAGAGCTCGCCAGCCACTTCCAACACTTCACTTTGCAGCAAGTCTCGCAGTTCAAGAACATGAGGGCCGATGCCCTATCCAAATTAGCAATCACCTCTGGTGTAGCCCTCAACCGCATGGTCTATGTTGAGAAGTTAGCATGCCCAGCATTGAAGAAGTCCAAGTACTTCTTGTGTAAGCCGAGCCCTAATGGATGGACCCCATCATTGCCTATTTGTTGCATGAGCAATTGCCCGAAGACAAAAATGAAGCTAAGAGAATCCAACGGCAAGTAGCCCATTACACACTCCTTGAGGGAAAATTGTACTGAACGTCTTTCACTTTACCATACCTCCAATGCCTCTATTAGGAGGAGGGCAAGTATGTGCTCCCAGAGATCCCTGAAGGCATCTGCAGAAATCACCTTGAAGGTAGAGCATTGGCCCAAAAAGCACTAAGGTAGGGATATTTCTGGCCGACAATACAAAAGGACGGAACCGAGCTAGTACAGAAGTGCGATGGGTGCCAAAGGCATTCCAACATCTCTCATCGACTAGTCACAACTCTCTCAGCTCTTAGTAGTCTATGGCCCTTTGCCAAGTGGGGTATGGATCTCCTCAGTCCCTTCCCTTAAGCCACTAAAAATAGGAAGTATCTCATCATCGCCATTGACCACTTCACTAAGTGGGTGGAGGTTGAGCCCTTAGCCACCATCACAACCAGAATGATTTAAAACTTATTTTGGAAGAACATCATCTGTCGCTTCGGCATCCCCCACATGTTGGTCACCGACAATGGAAAATAATTTGACAATGCGAGATTCAGAGAATGGTGTGTCGGCCTCGGCATTAAGCAGCAATACACCTTAATAGGCTACCCACAAACCAATGGCCTAGCCGAAGTCACCAATAGGACAATTCTGGAAGGATTGAAGACCAAATTGGACAAAGCCAAAGGCCTCTGGGCCAACGAACTATGCAACGTCCTATGGGCCTATCGGATAACACCTTGGATTGCCATGGGAAAGACCCCATTCAACCTAACTTATGGCATTGGGGTCGTCATTCCAGCAGAGATCAACCAGCCAACGCTTTGAACCGAGGCATACAATGAAGCCAAAAATGATGAAGAACTCAGAACCAACCAAGATTTGTTGAAAGGAGTCCGGGAGTAGGTTCAACACAAGGTCACGGATATCAGTAGAGGGTAGCCCGCTATTACAACTCTCGAGTGAAGGAAAGACACTACAAGGAAGGAGACCTTGTCTTTAGAAAAGTTATGGTGCCCGAGCCCAGTGTGGGAAAGCTCGCCCTAACTGGAAAGGTCCCTATAGAATCTAGCAGGTCGTCAGCCCCGACACATTTTGGATTGAGTATTTGAATGAAGACCAGTCCCCCAGACCTGGAACTCAGAAAAATCTTCGGATGTATTATCAATGAATGTACTTCTTAATGGATAAATAGTGAATAAAGTGTAAAGTTCCTCCCCCTCAGCTCCAAGTTTAGTGTATCTTATTCTACTAATTGTCAGGACCCTTCGGTTGCGTGACCAGCCGAAGCATACAACCTCCTCCGAGGTTACACGCTCGGGCTGGATGATGGTCTAGGCACACGGTTCCTTGTGAACCATATGCCTACTTTGCCTTCTCGCTAAGGCAAGAAATGACGGGGACCTCGGCAATAAGCATCGGCCAAAGACCTCTGCCTATCACGAACAAACACAGTAAAAATAATCTAAGTACTTCGCAAAGAAGAAAGCACACTGTGACTTCGTCCAGGCACACTCACGTGTCTTAGGCCACCCGAAGGCTCACACCCCAAACACCCCCAAGGAAAGCCAAGTCAGGCCAACTAAAGCACACTCCTCGGAAACATCAAGCAGCCTTGGCTTAGCTTCCTTGGCAAGGATGAAGAATAGGCTGAAAAAGAGTTAAGGCTTTCGCCTCCCTCCCCTTCTCAATAAGGAAAGGGGCCCCGAACTCTCGGCGACTTAGTTCAGCCTCATTCGACCAATTTCTGATAGGGGTGGAGAACAAGCTAGGAGAGCTAAGGCCTTTGCCTCCCTTTCCCTCTCGCCAAGGAAAGGGGCCCCAAGCCCCTTAGGGGCATAGCTCAGCCTCGACTGAATTCCTTTATCTTAGCTTCCTAAGCGAACGTCTAAGTAACAAGCCACTTCGGACTTCTTTGCTACTTGTGACCTCTCGGAAGGGGGCATCGACCCCTAAGTAAAAAACAAACAAACAAACAAACAAACAAACAAACAAACAAACACAACAAGAAACAAAGACACATGTTATGAAAAAAGAGTGTTTCACTAATATTGTTTGTTGGGCTTTACAAAAATCTGGCCTTGGTTGGGGGAGGCCGAGCTCCTTACAAAAGGTTCTAAACAAAAGGAAAAATGAGCAACTCAGGCGACATCCTCAGTGGTAGCAAGAACCTCGGTGGAAGGAGGGACGTCAGTAGCTGGGGCCTCGGCGGTATCGATCTCAACGGCGGGTACTTCGACAGAAGGGGCCCCGACTTCAGGGAACCCCAACTAGTGGACCAGAAAATCGAGTATCAGCCACAACACATGAAGCTTGGTGTCCTCGATGCCTTCTAAGTATGACTTGGCTGCATAGTCGGTGAGTGCCATCTTGTAGTCGATTGTCATCTTCCACACCTTGACAATGTCATTGGCCTTCTCTTCGGCCTCCAGCACCTATGCCTAGGCAACCATCAGAGCCTCATCCAGCTAGACACGCCCCAGCTCAGACTGCTTCAGTATGTCATTGGCCTTCTTCAAGGCTTCCTTCAGCTTTGTAATGAGAACCTTCTTCGCCTTAAGATCCTCCTCTAGGACCTTCCTCATCTCCTTCTCCTTGTTCATGGCTGAGACAGTTGAGTCTCGGCTACTCTCGGCCTCGGCAACCCGCACCTTGAGCTGCTCTCTCTTCTTTTCGGAGTTCATCAACTACTATAGAAGAACTTCAACCTTGTTACATAGGTCGACGAAGTAGCGGGACGTCTGCAACAAGAACACCTTCCTAAGTAACTTAAGGTAAAAAAAAAGAGAAAGTTTCATTGTGAGACAAGAATGCAACATACCTCGACCAAGTGGTCTAGAGCACTATTGTTAAGGTCCTGTAGGCCCTGGTTTGTCATTGCAAGACGATCCCCTTAAGGGATCATCCCAATCACCAGGGCTCTCCCAACACCCCTTTGGTTAAGGGAATCCCCCTCTTTGATGATCCACTAGGGGCAGTATGTGCGTCGCATCACCAACTGACCTTCACCCCATGGCTTGGGTGAAGGTTGAGGGTCCGAAGGACGAGACCCCCTTGTGGCCCCCCGGCATGTTGCCGCCTTTTCCTCCTCTGTTGCCGTCCTCGCCTAGGCGGTCCTTATCTGCCAACCTCTTGCCCACTAGGGGTTAAGGAGAATCAGCTGGCCTCTTCTGGCCAGACTCTCGGTGCCAGTCCCCCTCGCCTAGCACTGGTGGCCAAGGGGCTCTCTCGGCTAGCACTACCTCCCTCGGTGCATGTCTTTGTGACGGGCCATCGCCTGCCGTCTTCTTTAAGGACTTAGCCTTCTCCAGCAGCATCTGCTTGGCATCGAGAGGCATCTCTGCAAAGAAACAAAGAAAACGTATCAGTACTCACACGAAAGAGAAGGAAAGCTGACAGCAGGAGTTCTCTTACCGAGGCAAGCGGGGCTGAGACCATCCAACACCAAGGGTAACTCCTCCTCCAACAGGGGCTTGTTCCGGATCATCTCTTACACTCGGAAGCGGTAATAACCTCGGCTTCATCATCCCGAAGATAGGGGTTGCCTTCTTGACAGTCAGGTTCAGCTTCCCCCAACCTGACATAAACGACCAATCCTCAGGATATGAAACAAATAAGAATTTACTCTTCCAATTGTGCATAGAAATAGGGTTGTCAACAGCTCGGTCGTGGCGAGCCTGGAAATAATATATGCCTACCGCTTATGGGTGCGGCCTCAACACAAACATGCCTCAGAAGACCTTTTCGGTCAACTCGACATCTCAGAGCCAAGCAATCACTAGCACCGCCATTATGGTCCCGATGGCGTTTGGGGCTAGTTGGTTGATTGTGATGTTCTACCACCTCAGCAGCTCGGGGAGGAAGAGGAAACCTAAGGCCAAACTCTAAGTAGTGTTGGTAGACGCAAATTTTGCCCTCCTTTGGCATTCATGGCCGATCACCGTTGTTTGGGACCCTAAGCCTATAATTCTGAGGAATTTGATACTTTTAGGCAAGGACCTTCACTTGCTCGAGGCCGAGGATGCTATCTAGCTCAAAAAAAGGAAGACACCCCACTGTCACACCTTGCGCCGTACTCAGCCACCATCCTCAGATTGGGCTCAGGAACTTCCTCACCCTTGACCACCTCGGGGGACCCCAAGGACCCCTCGACTTCTCTTGGTCCCATGGACCCAACGCTCTCACAAGAAGAATCATTGCCCCTTCGGCTGCTTTCGGCGCCTACAGAAGCAGTCCTCTCCCTCAGCAGTTAAACCTCAGGACTCAAAGCATGGACCTCGGGCTCACTAGAATGGCATTTGCTACTACCGGACGACATCAGGGTGTGGAAGGAGCTCGCTCCCGAGGGGTCAGGGAGGTCATAGCACTCAGGGTTGGAGTCTGAGTAAGACAACACCATAGGTTGAAGTTCTTTACCTAAGGAAGTCTGAGAAGCTAAGTCTTGGAAGCAAATGGTGAAGGTAGTCCCGACTAAGTCCTCTATTTAAAGGAAAATGAACGGCCCAGATCTTCTCCAATCCAGCGGCCACGGAGTGACCTCCTCTACAACCCAATACAACAGCCAACATGTGTCACTCGTCTTGAGAAGACGAAACGATGCCGAGCAAGTCGACCGGTCCACTCACTAAGTCAAGTGGTTCACCCAGCGATCCTGAATCGGAAATAGCATAACCCGGCCAACCTGATGCTCATCTCGCATACCGACATGGTGCAATGATCCGCCCCATGTACGGATATGACCGGAAGCCCATCTCAGGCATGGTCCTGGCCGGTTAACACGGGGACCCATACCACACACAGTCTACACTCAGCACCAAGACCCACCCCTCGTACAGCCCTCAGCCTGTTAGCAACAACACCCTTCTCGTGCATGGCCATGGCAGATCTATTCGCCACCCATATCTTGCACGGCGACCACCAATTGAGGCCAACACCTCACACAGATATTGACAGATTCCAGTCAAATGGATTATTTCTAATGACATTGAAAAGGGCAACCCAATGCACAGGGCTCCCGCCAATGTGGGGTCTAGGGAGAAACAGATGTGCATAGCCTTACCTCTGGTCACCCAGGTTGCAATGGAGCAACCCAACAGTGCAATGTAAACACTAGGCCTAGAGATGGTTGTTTGCAATCTACATTGCATATGCTACTAGGTGCCAATACCGTGTTTTCATCTCGCACTAGGCCTAAGTGTTTCCATTGACTCCCATTTACAGGCCTCTTTCTTCTTCTCAAACTAAATAGAGCCAGCCTCAGCATTGAAGCTTTAATCTTCTATGACACCATTGTAGGTATGATACTAAATTCTTTTAAACTTCTTTCAACTTGCTTAATTGTTAAGTTTGCAATTTATCCAACAAGAATGATAAAAAAGCTGAGTGAAATCTACTCAAGCCATCACCTTTGCAAGTGTGATACTATTTTGATCAAAGCTACTCACAAAGGCTAGCTAGTCAAATCTGCTAGCCTCTTTAGGAAAAAAAAAGTGCATTAGCCATTATCACAAAGAATAGTTATGAATAGTTGCAAGTCATTTTTTAACTTTGCACAAAGGATATTCAACATCTTTATCATGCAGCAGCATGTGTAGCAAATCAATAGATAAAAAAGTTTGAACTACAATTTGGATTGAATTTCACAGTTTCAGGGGTGGTTGGATGGATTCAATTGGGGGAAACCTGTGAAGTTACAAAGTTGATTAGACTACTGTATTGGAAACTCAATTGAACCAACTTGCCTCAGTTAAATTCTAGATTTACAACTATGAATTATAACTTGAAAATTTTGCAACACAAAATGAATCAAATGTCGGTGGTCAAGAGGCCTTAAGTTGAATTGGAGCATATGTTTGATAAGAATTCAGAACTCAGAACCCCAAAACCATAGTCTGCATAAGGAATCAACTTCTACTACTTCTCTGGCATCTCTTTCACCAATGCCTATTTGAAAGGTTCATTAGGAACAATTGCGTTGGTCCATTCTATTTGCAAGTTTGTCGAGTCATTAAAGAGAAGTTTAAGGTTGTTAATTGTAATGTTCTAAGCATTTTTGTTCTAGCTGTTAAGTGTGTCAAATTTGTGAGCATCGCTTGTCAATGAAAAAAGTATGAGATGATTGAACATGAAAAGAACTGCATGGACAAAGCCTTAAAACAGTCCTTTGTTCCTTCATAGGTTTTCAATGCATAGTTGGCTTTTGTTTTGGATGGAGATAGGCCTTATCATACTCTTGGAATGTAAATTATATTTTTCATAAAATTATATTTTTAATAGAAATTTGTGAGTAAATTGATAAGTTGCAAGTTTCTTCTATTTAAAACAAATGCATATTTTTTTAGAAAAGAAATGCTATTTTTTATACCAATTTGGGGATGGATAGCATCATTCGAGGAAATAGTAACGATGAAGCAGTGTCACTATATCTTTGCATATTTTTCTTGTATTCCAAATGCTTCATTGAATAGCAAATTTCTGTACCAACATGTGATAATAGGTTTTTTTTTTTTGGTTTGAATGTGGTTCTCAAAATTCAATTCTCACCTCATGTGAATGACTTGATTCAAATTGGCTAGTCATTTTTGCCTTTTAGGTTGTTTTTATAGGTTTTGATAAAATCCATCTACATTTGAATGGTGTTTAGCACCAAAGTGTTTTACAAGTGGGCTCTTGTACACATATGTTCATTTTACTTTAAAAAAAAAAACACAAAAAAAAAAAAACAGAATGCATGCTGACTAGGTGTTTAAAGTGATTTGACTTAATACTATAATATATTTATAATGACAATTGTGTGACATCTCAGAAAAAATAGTCAGCTTTTTCAAATTTCAATGTGTCATGTGACCATGGTGATGTAGGATCATATAGGCAATTCAAGAAATATTAATTTGACATTTCAAGAAACCCCTCCTTTCCCGAATCCCAAAGCTAATCATTACAAAAATGATTTTTTTTAGAAAGAGGATTCCAAATGCAATTTTCTTGTTGATTCCTTTTAATTGCTGGTGTGGCACATATGACACATCAACAAAAAATAAAACGTTTATGAAACACTCCCATGCCAAACACCCACTTTATGAAACACTCCCATGCCAAATACCTGGAAACTCCCATGCCAAACACTCCCATGCCTTCGCTGGACCCAGATTCTTCATCTCGAACTCACTGTTCAAGAGAGACTTCAACTTCACAATTTCATACTTATTCTTAGAAGCAATGAGCATGTCGTCAACATATAATAACAAATAAATGAATGAATCATCAGAGAGCTTCATGAAATAAACACAACTGTCAAAGGCACTCCTGGGATAATCGCTGGAAGTCATAAAAGCGTCAAAGCGCTTATACCACTGCCTTGGAGACTGCTTAAGGCCATACAAAGACTTCTTTAACAAGCAAACATGGTCTTCCTTTCCTTCTACAACAAAACCATCTGGTTGTTTCATATAAATCTTCTCTTTCAAATCACCATGCAAGAATGCAGTTTTAACATTTAACTGCTCTAATTCCATGTCATGCATAGCTATTAAAGCAAGCAAGGTATGAATAGAAGAATGTTTAACATGGGAGAAGACTTTGGTATAGTCAATACTTGCAACAAGACTGAAACCCTGTGCCACTAACCTTGCTTTGTGTCGAGCATCCTCAACACCAAGAATACCCTCCTTAGTTTTGTAGACCAGCTTGCACCCAACAATTTTCTTCTTAGGTGGTGGTGATACAAGCTCCCATGTGCCATTCTTTTCGAGGGATGCAATCTCCTCTTCCATGGCAATTAACCACTTACCATTGTCTAGACTGGATATGGCTTCATCGTAAGTGGTCAGATTGGTAGTGCTATCTACCTCACAAGCGACGGTCAATGCATAAGACACACAATCATCAAATCTGCTTGGTGGTCTTATCTGTCGCCTCAGTTTATCTTTGGCAATAGTATGCGACTCCTGGCTGGGCTGAACATCATCCGATGTGATTGGTTCATTTGAAATAGACTGAGAAGGCTGTGAAGATGGACTGGGCTCCACCTCCACCTGCATCCGGTCATCTTGTGATATACCTGAATCACGACTAATAATAATTTTCTTGCTCGAAGGGTAATACAACTTGTAACCCTTTACACCAGAGCCATAGCCCACAAAAATACATTTCTTGGCTCTAGGTTCTAACTTTCCATCGTTAACATGAGTATAAGCAGGACAACCAAATATTCTTAAAGATGAATAGTCAACAGGAGTACCTGACCAAATCTCAAATGGAGTCTTAGCCTCGAGAGCTAAATGCGGAGATCGGTTCACCAAATAGGCTGCCATGGAAACTGCCTTGGCCCAAAAGGACTTATCCAAACTTGCATTGGACAACATGCAATGAGCCCTTTTCAAGAGTGTGCAGTTCATTCGCTCTGCCACACCGTTCTATTGTGATCGACCAACATAGGTGCAGTGTTTAATGATACCTTCCTTCAAACAATAATTTGTAAAGTCAGACTCACAAAACTCGAGCCCATTATCAGTCTCAACCTTTTAATCTGCCTTCTTGTCTGCTTCTCGATCATAGTTTTCCACTGCAAGAAGACTTCAAACACATCATTTTTATTTTTGAGAAAATACACCCATACCTTTCTGGAGAAATCATCGATGAATGACAAAAGATAATTTGCTCCACCCTTCGAAGAAACACGAGAAGGGCCCCATAAATCTGAATGGATGTAATCAAGTGTACCTTTGGTCCTATGTATCCATTTGGCAAAGCTAACCTTTTTGTGTTTACCAAACACACAATGTTCACAAAATTCAAGAGTACCTATGACATGCCCACAAAGTAAGCCCCGCTTGCTCAAAGAAGTCATCCCTTTCTCGCTCATATGTCTGAGCCTCATATGCCACAT
Organism: Nelumbo lutea; assembly: GCF_056320005.1. Classification (NCBI taxonomy): domain Eukaryota; kingdom Viridiplantae; phylum Streptophyta; class Magnoliopsida; order Proteales; family Nelumbonaceae; genus Nelumbo; species Nelumbo lutea. The sequence continues at coordinate 94,097,256 of NC_142686.1, forward strand.
CCTTGTAAGATCTTCCTCGGACATGGATGACGAGACCAAAGCAGAAGATTCTATCACAGTACTTTCCTGCAATACATATAATCTACCAACCTTGTTAGCTTTCATAACTACCAAAGCACCTTTGGTTACCTTAAGAACTCCACCTTCAGCTGAATATTTGCAACCCCTATAGTCGAGTGTACCCAAAGAAATCAAGTTCTTTAGATCAGGAACATGGCAACTTCATTTAATGTCCTCACAATACCATCATGCATACGCACTCGAACGGTCCCTTTAGCGACAACCTTGCAAGCTGCGTTGTTGCCCATCAAAAGAACTCCACCATCAAAGTTTTCATATGTGGAGAATGCACTTTTGTCGGGACACATGTGGTAAGAACATCTTGAGTCCATAATCCATTCTGAACCCTTCCTTGCAACTGCATCTGCAATTAGCAGAAGATCATTCTCTGACTCATCCGCCACAACACTTGCTTTGGCATGAGGATATTTCTTTGTGTCACCACTTGCTTGATGTTTCTGCTTATTTTTCAACTTGAAACATTCGGCCTTAACATGACATTTCATTTTGCAATAGTTGCAAGTCAAATTACGATGCTTTGATTTAGACCGACCCTTTGACTTACTGCTGCCACTTCTTTCAGGTGGCCTGCCATGAACAATGAGACCATCGGCTGTAGAGTTACTTGGGTTATTGGTCAGTTGATTATCAATAAGTTTGCGTTGTAACAATGCATTCTTTACATCTTCAATTGTAATCTCCTCACGCCTATACAATAAGGTCTCTCTAAAATGCTTATATGATGCAGGTAAAGAACATAAAAGAGTGATAGCCAGATCTTCATAATCAATTACAACATCAATATTTTGTAGATCCATGACAATCGAGAAGAACTCATCAAGGTGGGTTTTAATTGAGTTACCTTCCCGAAGACGAAGGTCCCTAAGTCTGCTTTTCAGCAGAAGCCGATTGGTCACGGTCTTTGTCATATAAAGTGACTCCAACTTGAGCCACAATTCTGTTGTAGAGGTTTCTTTAGCAACTTCACGAAAAACCTCGTTCGATAAGCACAAATGAATAGCTGACATGGCTTTCATATCAATCGCCTCCCACTTTTCATCGGAAATGGATTCAGGCTTTTTCTTTTGCCCTGCCAAGGCTTTCTCCAAGCCGTACTGAATCAGAATTGCTCTCATCTTGAGCTTCCATAGACCAAAATTCACAGATCTATCAAATTTCTCATTGTCAAACTTCATTGATGCCATTAGTAACAAAATTAATCGGTAAATAATCCCAAAACAATGCTCTGATACCAGTTTGTTAGGATTAAACTCTGAATTACCGATTAATTATATGACAAACAAGAACAAATAAATGAGAAATATGTGATTTATAAAGCAAATAATAAGAGCAAAAGAAAGGTAAAGATGACACCAGATTTACGTGGTTCGGTCAAAGAGACCTACATCCACAGGAGAAGAAAGAAAAATATGTTTATTCACGTCCTTGATGAGAGAACTACAAACTGACCGCCTTACTAGTGCCGAAATGCCTTTAACAAATCCTTGAAGCACTCAAAAAAGGGCATAGATGACTGCTTTGAGCTGGTGTGAGAAAAACCCTTAATGGCAGTAGAGAAGAAGAAGAACGATCCAAACAGAGTAGGAGCAGATCTTGTCAGAAGATGGTGATGAAGTCTCCCAATCTTTTCAGCCTTCTAATTCTCTCTCTTCATACACATACTACTCCTAGGAGGCACCCCTTTTAAAGAAGAAAATAGGGAAATGGAGAAGTCACAATAAGTGTAGCAGTTTTTGGTGGTGCAATTGTGACTGTTACAACATTCATCTGAAAAGATAAATGTAGCAGTTTTTGGTGATGTAATTGTGATTGTTACAACATTTATACTAAAAAATAAAAGTAACAATTTTGGTGGTGTAATTGAGATTGTTACAACATTCATACCAAAAGATAAATGTAGCAGTTTTGGTGGTGTAATTGAGGCTGTTGAATTACTTGGCCACACCAAACGTCAATAGGCAATGAATAGATTATGTAGATTGCTTCATATCAGCCGAATAAACTTACACTCTGTTTGATTCGCGCGGGAATAAGGGTTTGGAATCGGAATTGGAATGGCCTATTCCAAATTTCCAACTCCAACTATTTGGTTGGGTGGAATCGGAATCTCATTCCCATTTCTTCTAGAATGGCATTCCTCCATTTTAGGGAATGGCCATTCCTTAGCCCAATCTAATTTCTGTTGATTTCGATTCCCATTCCTATTCTTGTCTAAGCAAAACAAACTATGGGAATAGACCATTCTAATTCCAATTCTGAAATATTTTGATGCTGATTCTGATTCCAATTCCAATTATGAGCCAAATGGACCCTTAATCTTTAACTCAACCCTCCTAGGTAAGAGTGTCAATGGACCAGCTTTGGATTGGACCCCGTCCAGCCCAAAATCAAATTGGACGGACCAACAAGACATATTGGATTAGACCAATCCGGTCCAAAATATCTATTAGATTGGATTGGACTTGGTCTGCCTATAACAAATTTATATTAGATTGGTATAAGATAAGAATATATGTGTCAATGGACTGAGTTTAGGTTTTAAACTTGAAATCAATCTAAATCAAGGTTCAAAAAATCATTACGTATCAGTTGATAGGTATCATATTGAGCCCTTTCCAATACACCCTTACAAGGGTTGTATTGGGTCAGGGCCTGGTTCAGAGGGTAACCAGGACTTAAACCGGCCCCTCTGAACCAAAATCGAAAAAAAAAGAGTGAAAGTTAAAAATAAAGGGCTGATACGCCCTATCGATATATCGACCAATATCGATACTTTGAACCTTGGTCGAAAATAAAATGAATTTGAACAGATTGGACAGTCCAGACATTGAATTAGAGCAGTCTAAAACATTCATTGGATTGGATTGGACCTGATCCATTTATAATGGACTCATATTAGACTGGATTGGATTGGACCAAATCTAGTCTAATTGACACCCCTACTCCCACGTGCTTGACAACTTGAGAGGCCAATTACTTTGGCTGAAATGCAATGAACAAAATTGAGCGTTGGAAATGATATTGGGTCCAACTTATTTTGTTGGTCTCTATCTATCAAACAATCTCAACTCGTGTCTTTCTACCAAAAAACGCAAGGTGGATCACTTAACGTGGGAAGCCATCCAACTTTTACTCTTTCCATGTTTTCCACCCATCCTCTCTCCTGTGTATATGTATTCTGTTATACGTATAAACCAGCACCATGTGAACGCCTAAAGGATTGCAGTCGAAGCTTGATGAGCACGGACGTCATTTCATGATATCATCAGAAAGTGCTACTGCACTGTGGGAGAACGGATTGCTTCTTGCTGAGATTAATTCGAGAAGGATTTAAGTGGAGATCTAGATTGGTTGGAGGAGGCTTTCAATGGGATTTAAATCATCCACCGAATTTGTCTACCTCAGATATGGTGAACTGGTTTTGGTGTTTGTATTTGGGTGTTGAGGTATTTTTGCGTTTGATACGTTGACAAAAAGAGTCAAAGTCTAACCCTCTCTTTGTCTCCAAAAGTTTTGAATTTCCACCTTTTGCTCATCTAACTGAACCCCTCCCAAACTAACTCCCTCCCTCCCTCTCTCTCTCTCTCTATGATTTGCATATGTTGAATTGGAGGAAACCAAGAAACAGAGAACAGGCTGTGTGGTAAGAGAAAATGTATTCTATACTAATCATACCAACCATTGTTTGTTAACCTTATTATCATAAGTGACATGTTGTGTTATTTACTTTAGGGTCTGTTTGGTTCAAAGGAATAGGACCCTGGAATCGGAATCGAAATGGGTCATTCCGTTTCCGGATGTTTGGTCGACTGGTGGGGGAATGACCATTCCTGACCCCTTCTTCCGGAATGCGATTCCCATTCCGCTATTTAGTTTCCTTTTTTTCTTCTTGGACAAAAAACCCCTCCAATCCAACCTATGATTGAATTGTTGTGAAAAGGAAGAATCCCTCCAACCTCCATACTATTCGTTGTCGTTGCCGCTGTCAACCCCATCTCCGGTGAGGTAAGACCACTGCCAACCATCTTTCTCCTCCTCCTCCTCCCCCTTCTTCTTCTTCTTCCTCCAAATCAGCTACCACTCTTCTTGCTCCTCCTCATCTGGCCTTCTTGGCCTGATAGAATCTGAACCCGCTCTCCCTGCCAATAAATGAATTAACGACATTGATTTATGTCGTTGCTTCTGCTCCCTCTACAACTGCAACTCATCTGCTCGAGCTTTTCTTGTTTACGTCATCTCCCTTTCCATTCCAAACAGATGCAATGCAGCACAGGTATTAGAAGAAACGTATACCAGAGAGAGAGAGAGAGAAAGCATAGCTGTGTACAATGAACATGCTATTGGATTTTAATCTCATAAGAGATTAAATCCAATGGGTTTGATTTGTCAATTACATGAGAAATTGCACTTGCACACTTGGTTGGAAAATTAGTTTTTCTCTTAAAAAAAAACCCCAGTTTTGAACTTGTCCCACATTAGATAATTACAAGATTTGTTTTCAGTATTTCAATAGGAGCTGATTTGCACTCCTTAGAATTAGTAGAGGAGAGTATGGGGATTCGATACTGTGCAACGCGTGCGCACGCGTGTGCGCGTGTGTGTGTGGCGCAATGAGGTGCTTTAGAGGCGCACTTTGCTCGCACTCGCGTGGCTCGCGATGGGCAGCTCTGGTTTTGGTGCGTTGATGACCGTTGATCACCGTTGATGAAATCAACGGTCACGATTCGATCGGGTATGATCAAGAGGCACAATTCAAAGTTAACAGTCACCAACTGTTAACAATTTTTTAAACAGTCACAATGGTTGAAATTGTGACTGCTCAAGGTGCCTTCTCTAAACCAGAACCTACCTTTTCCTCATACCTCTTCACAAATTATTTAAGGAGCATGAATTAGACTCCAAAACACACAATTTCGAAATTCACTATCTCTCTCTCTCTCAATCCGGTCTGCTACAGTCTCACAGAAGGTTTCTTTGGAGACTCTTCAACTTTGCTGGTTGCAGATTTTTGCTCAAGGCTCTGTTGTATCCTGGGAATGAATTTGCCTGTAACCCAACAGCAAACTCAGTAAAACTGAGTGGGGGAAAATAACGTTCTAAAGACAGTATCTTCAGACGCGCCTCAAAGCTTCTCCTCCTAAGTTATAGTGACCCCATCTTCCCCAAAAATTTTAGAACGTTATTTTGCAATAGAGGCGGAAGCAGGTATGACTTCGATTAAGATGATGAACCAAGATCTTGTTCGACTAGACCAGTTCGATGGAGCAAATTTCAGCCGATGGCAAGACAAGATGATCTTTTTTCTGACCACATTGAAGCTATACTATCTGTTGGACCCGAATCTACAATCACTTCTTGAACCCACTGACAAAGACTCTGAGAAACTAAAGAAGGAAAGAGCAAAACGGGAAGAGGACTCACTTCTGTGCCGAGGACACATACTGAATGCCTTATTAGACCGGCTCTACAACTTCTACAAGGAACTTATATCTCCAAAAGAAATTTGGAAGGCCCTGGAATTCAAATACAAGGTGCAAGAAGCATGTATGAATAAGTAGCTTATTGCAGAATACTTTGACTTCACCATGAACGACCATAAACCTATACTGGAGCAAGTTCATGAATTACATGTGATAGTCAATAAATTCGATCCCTTAGCATCATCCTTCCTGAATCTTTCCAAGTGGGAGCAATCATTGCCAAACTTCCACCCTCTTTGAAGGATTACAGGAAGAAGCTTTTGCATTAGGCTGAAGAACTTACCTTGGAGCAAATTCAGCAACACTTTCGTATTGAAGAAGAGTCTCAAATTAGAGACAATAGGAATAAGACCCTGACCGGTATGCTGAACTCTAAGGTAAATTTTGTGGAAAACGGATCGAAGAAGACTAACCCTGCATTACAAGTAAAGAAGAAGGATGGGAACTTCAAAAAGAGCAACAATAAGAAATGATCCTGATATGTTTATGGAAAGAAGGGGCATTATGCCCGAGTCTGCCAACATGGTAGAAGACAATCTCGTGGCCATGATTACTGAAGTCAACATGGCAGAATCATCTTCTGGATGGTGATTTGATTCAGGCGCCACAGTCCATGTTTGTAAGGATAAGTCCTTATTCAAGACATATGAAGAAGTGACTGATGGCCAGGAGGTACAGATGGGAAACCAAACATGTGCCAAAGTTGCTGGAAGAGGCAACGTAGAATTGAACTTCACCTCTGGAAAGACACTGACTCTCCTGAATGTTCTCCATGTTCCTGACATTAGAAAGAACTTGGTCTCAATAAATCTTGTTTGTAAGAGGGGATTCAAAGTTGTCTTTGAATCCGACAAACTAATCATATCCAATAATGGGATATTTGTTGGAAAGGGATATGGTTGTAATGGTATGTTCAAATTAAGTATTAATGAAGGAAAAGTTTCTACTTATATTGTTGATTCTTTCTCTTTATGGCATGATAGATTAGCACACTTGAATTTTGAATCCATAAAGAACATGAGCAAACTAGGTATAATTACTTACAGTAATGAATCAACTGAAAAATGTGAAATATGTGTAAAATCTAAAATGGCTAAGAAACATTTCCCTAGTGTTGAGAGAAATTCTCAACTTCTAGAACTAATCCATTCTAACATTTGTGAACTCAATGGTGTATTAACTAGAGGAGACAAGAGATACTTCATAACATTTATAGATGACTTTTCTAGGTACACCTATGTCTTCCTTATGAGAACTAAGGATGAAGCCTTTGACATATTTAAACTATATAAGATTGAAGTTGAAAATCAACTAGAAAAGAAAATTAAAATCCTTAGAAGTGATAGGGGTGTTGAATACTTTAAAAATGAATTTAATTCTTTCTGTGAAAAATTTGGAATAATACATCAGTGTTCTGCTCCCTATACCCCTCAGTAGAATGGCCTGGCTGAAAGGAAAAATAGAACACTTACATAAAATGATAAACTGCATGTTGTTAAAAGCTAATGCACCCTTAAACCTGTGGGGGGAAGCACTCCTAACAGCCAGCCATTTACATAACAGAATTATTTCTAGAGTTAATAACAAATGCCCATATGAATTATGGACAGGAAGAAAACCTAATTTAACATATCTAAAAGTGTGGGGGTGCTTAGCATATTATAGAGTTCCAGATCCTAAAAGAACCAAATTAGGACTCAGAGCTAAGAAAAGTATGTTTGTTGGATATGCAGAACATAACAAGGCCTATAGGCTTCTAGACTTAGAGTCCAACATAATAATTGAAACTAGAGATGTTGAATTCTTTGAAAATAAACCGTGTTATGAACCTGTAGAAAATAAATCCACAGAAAATGACAGAGAAACTCGGATCTCAATACTTATTGATAATAATAAGACTGAAAGAAGAAATGACACAACTATAACACCTACAATAAGACTTAGAAGAAGTCAAAGACAAAGAATAGAGAAACACTTAGGTTCAGATTTTATCTCTACTCAGTCAATTGTATTTTTGGTTGAGGCTGATAGAGAGAAGATTTTAAATAAAATACTCATTGTCCTAAACATTGAAAATGATCCAAAAACCTATAATGAGGCCATGACCTTTAGAGATGTTACCTTTTGGAAGGAAGCTATAAATGATGAAATGGATTCAATAATGTCAAATAACACATGGGTACTAGTAGATCTGCTTCCATGATCAAAACCAATAAAATATAAATAGGTGTTTAGAAGAAAATACAACACTGATGGAACTGTGCAAACTTTTAAGGCTAGATTGGTAGCCAAAAGATTTAGTCAAAATGAAGGAATTGATTACTTTGACACCTATGCACCAGTAGCTAGAACAACTTCTATTAGAACACTTATAGCATTAGCATCCATTTATCACTTATCTGTCCACCAAATGGATGTTAAAACTGCTTTCTTAAATGGTGATTTAAATGAAGAGGTTTACATGGAAAAATCAAAAGGATTTGTTCTTCTTGGAAACGAGAAGAATGTCTGTAAACTGGTTAAATCACTATATGGATTAAAACAAACACCTAAACAGTGGCATTAGAAATTTGATTCTTGCATTCTAGCTTTTAGTTTTAAACATAATAGTGCTGATAGATGCATCTACTCAAAATTCACTGAAAATTATGAAGTAATTGTGTGTCTTTATGTGGATGATATGCTTATTGTGGGTACAAATATGGTTGGCATAAATGAAACTAAAAACTACTTATCCTCTGTTTTCAAGATGAAAGATTTAGGAGAAGTAGATACCATGTTGGGAATAAAAGTTAAAAAGCATAGTAGGGGCTATGCATTAAGCCAATCACATTATATTGAGAAAGTACATGAGAAATTTAAGCATTTAGGGTTTAAAGAATATAACACGCCATATGATTCTAGTATAAAGCTAGTAGAAAATACTAGTAGAGCAATTGCGCAACTTGAGTATGCTAGTGCAGTAGGGAGCTTGATGTATGCTTTGCTTTGTATCAGACCTGATATTGCATTTGCAGTAAGTAAACTTAGTCGGTTTACAAGTAATCCCGGTGCAGAGCACTGAAAGGCAATTGGGAGAGTTCTCGGGTATCTCAAGAGAACCTCGGAACTTAGATTGTTTTATTGTGATTATCCAGCTGTACTAGAAGGGTACATTGATGCAAGTTGGATTACTGGTAATGGAGATAACAAGTCCACATCTGGATGGATTTTTGTCCTTGGTGGGGGTGCGATCTCTTGGGCATCCAAGAGACAAACTTGTATATCTCACTCGACCATAGAATCCGAATTCATAGCCTTAACGGCTGCTGGAAAAGAGGCTGAATGGATTAGGAATTTATTATTGGATATAAAACTTTGGCCTAGTCCTATGCCTCCAATTTCCATTTACTGTGATAATGAGGCAACTCTGTCAAGGGCCTACAGTGGTACCTACAATGGTAAGTCTAGACATATAAGTCTGAGACATGAATTTGTTAGGCAACTTATTCAAGATGGAGTCATCACTATAACCTATGTGAGGTCAAGTAAAAACTTGGCTGATCCTCTTACCAAGGGTTTAGCCAGAGAATTGGTAAGAATGACAACCAAAAAGATGAGATTAAAACCCTTTTACTTAGTCACCTGTAATGGTAACCCAACCTGAACTGAAAAGCCATCAGTATTGGGTTTAATGGGTAACAACAAGTTACAACAATGTGACTGTTAGCACTGACGTTGAGAAATTTTCCATCACAACATAAACAGTGCTGTCCGTTATGATGAGAGGTTGAGATAAACTCTTAATGGAGTTCTGAAATGTGTCAAATAACAAAGCACATAGTTGAACTTCACATATGTGAACATAGAAGTGGTGCCGCTTCTCATGAGGGTTTGGGTTTACTCTCGGGATTGTTCATGAAACCAGGAAAGAAGCACATGGCCATAACAGTGTTGAGCAAAATTTGAAATTCTTGTAAAGACTGAACATTTTTATGTGTATAGGTGTTTCCGGTCTGTCTTGAGAGTAGTTGGTTTAAGGTCTTACCACCAATGACTTTGACAAGGCTCTGAGATAACTATACTAACAAGAGGTTTAAGTTGATAAACACCTTTTGTATGCATAACTGTGTCATAGTAGTTTGGATTGAGAAAGAACTATGTAATTGATCAATCAATGTGGGGGATTGTTGGATTTGAATCTCATAAGAGATTAAATCCAATGGGTTTGATTGGTCAATTACATGAGAAATTGCACTTGCACAATTGGTTGGAAAATCAGTTTTTCTCTTAAAAAAAAAAACCATGTTTTGAAATTGTCCCAAATTGGATAATTACAATGTTTGTTTTCAGTATTTCAATAGGAGCTGATTTGCAAACCTTAGAATTAGTAGAGGAGAGTATGGGGATTCGATACCGCGCAACGCGCGCACGCGTGTGTGCGCGTGTGTGTGGCGCAATGAGGCGCTTTAGAGGCGGTTTTGGTGCGTTGATGACCGTTGATCACCGTTGATGAGATCAACGGTCACGATTCGATCGGGTGTGATCAAGAGGCACAATTCAAAGTTAACAATCACCAACTGTTAACGATTTTTTAAACAGTCACAATGGTTGAAATTGTGATTGCTCTAGGTGTCTTCTCTAAACCAGCACCTACCTTTTCCTCATACCTCTTCACAAATTATTTAAGGAGCATGAATCAGACTCCAAAACACACAATTTCGAAATTCACTATCTCTCTCTCTCAGTCCGGTCTGCTACAGTCTCACAGAAGGTTTCTTTGGAGACTCTTCAACTTTGCTAGTTGCAGATTCTCGCCCAAGGCTCTGTTATATCCTAGGAACGAATTTGCCTATAACCCAACAGAAAACTCAGTAAAACTGAGTGGGGGCAAATAACATTCTAAAGACAGTGTCTTCAGACACGCCTCAGAGCTTCTCCTCCTAAATTATAGTGACCCCATCTTCCCCAACACATGCTTTATGTGTCGATTGTGTGTACGAAGAAAAACTCGCTCTTCTTAGCTATTCTTTTCATTTTGACTCTTCTCTCTAGTCGTTAGTCGTTGTCTATTACGTACACATACAATACATACAGTAATCTATGCTCTCTCTCACTCTCTCTAAATCATCCCGAGCTTCCTCATAAAGTGGCCTCTGTCTACTCGTTTCTCTGTTTTCAACCATTTTTTCTCCTAGAAATATTTGAACATAACCCCACGAGAAAAGAAGGTTTTGGACTCAAGAAATAGGAACTTGTAGTGAATTTAGGAACAATGGTTATGGTCCAAGGACTCAAATCAATGCCATTCGAGTCCTCCCAATGTGGTGGAGCCCATACCTTTCCATACTTCCCGACAACCTACTTCTTCATTGTCGATGCCCTCCATATTGCAGTCTCACTAGCCACTTCCATTGGCATATATGAAAGCAACACAAAACCAACCATGGTTACTTTTAATTAGAATTTCTAGTTTTGAGTTGGAACAAGATGGAACATTAAATAAATCTATCCTAGTTTGCATAATGGTTTATAAAGTTTGCATAGGCAGGAGGAAGTGTAATTGTGGTAATGTGTGTACAACACCAGGAATAAATACATGGACCAAATATTCCAATCTAAGCATGTTGGATGACATTGATATGCATAGAAGAAATTTCGTCATTTGGGTGATTCTTTATCAAGAAAATTTTCTGATCCACCTATGAACAGTAAAAAATAGTTTTATGACTTGATTTCTCATTCCTGATGAAACTTTATGCTCTTCTCTTTTTCTTGGGTTTTGGTTTATGTCACAAATATCCAAATTGCAATGCTGTTTTGGAAATTGCAGACTATCTTTTTTTGCATAACTCAGTAAGTAGACATTATTTTTGTAAAGGATTCATTGAGGTGAGAAAGTATCAAATAAGGCACACCTTGTGTAGACATTATTTTTTCATGTGCAATGGAAGGTAATACAATACTTCAGTGTAGATGGTTATTCAAACCATGGAGTATCTATGAAGAAATGGACTGAATTAACGACAGAAGACATAATGGGCATGGAAGTTCTACAATTTATATGCAAGGGGGATTAGGTTTAGTATTCAAAGAGGTGATAAATATGTTGTTGATGGATGTGTTATGTCACAACGATTTGTATGTGTTGTTGAAGGACATAGAAACTCCAAATTCTTGAACATACGCATGAGCTTGCACCAAACCCCATTTCCATGTTTATGAGATCACATAGAGCATTAAGGGATGCCGATAAAGCTCAAGTATCTGCTCTACACAATGCTGGAGTTAAAAGAAGACTAATAATGGACTATATGGTTCAAAGATCAAAAGGGTTCTACAATGTAGGCTTTACTAACAAAGATCTGAACAATTTTGTTGACCCAGTAAGGCGGGATGTTGTGAAACATGGGGATGAAGAAACAATATTAGATTTTATGGAATCTAAAAGTATAGAAGACCCCAGATACTTTTTTGAATATACTATTGATGAAGATAAGCATCTTGGAAATCGTTTTTGGGCAGATTCCTGATCTCGTGCTGATTATAGTTGCTTTGGTGACGTCTTGGTATTTGATTCAACTTATAGGACAAATGTTTATCACAAACCATTAGTCATATTTGGTAGAGTGAACAACCACCATCAAACAACTGTGTTTTCATGTGCTTTGTTGGCGGATGAGACAACTGAGTCATATGACTGGACACTAAACATATTTCTTAAAGCAATGAATGGAAAAATTCTAGGTTCTGTTATTAGTGATGGTGATAGAGCAATGACAAATTCAATCAAAAGTACATTTTTGTAGTGTCCACATCGGTTATGCTTATGGCACCTCAGTAGGAATGCAATGGCCAATGTAAAAATTGAGGGCTTTGTTAATGAGTTTAACAAATGCATATATTTAGAAGGAACACCTCAAGAGTTTGAGCTTGCATGGGAAACAATGATAAGAAGATACAATCTGAGTGCAAATGAATGGGTAAATGAGATGTATGGTAAACGAAAACAATGGGCAGAAGCATATCTAAGGGGGCATTTTTTTGCAGGAATGAGAAGCACTCAGCGATGTGAGAGTCAAAATGCATACTGTAATCGAGATTTGCAAGTGAAGTATAATCTTAATGAGCTTATTCGCCATTTTGAACTAACTACTAACTTTGGCATGTAGTCGTACTCAGGAGGCAAAACAAGATTATGACTCAACCAATTGTTGGAACCCATTTAAGAAGTTATGAAGTTCAAATGGTAGATACATATACTAAGAGTTCATATGTGGAGTTCTATAAAGAACTTAGGAAGGATGAAAGTCATGTTGCAGTTGATATTCGAAGGCATGGTGAACAACAAAACACCTACACTATTTCTGAATTTTTATAATCAGAATGTGCATGGACGGTTATGATGGCATCGAGAAAAAGGCAACATGTTCTTGTATGTTATTTGAAGGAACAAGATTTCCATGTGGGCATATGATTTCTGTTTTTAAGAGAGAACAACTTAGATATATTCCTCCAAGTTGTATTAAGAAAAGGTGGACCAAACATGTTAAATCTAGTGTTGAGTCAAATAACCTTAATCCATCATGAAAATACACTTCGAAGTTGCATGTACGATTCGTTATGCTGAGCTTACAAACATGTTCAATCGTTTATGTTACTTGGGATCTAAGTCATTAGAAGGATTCCAACAAGTTTAGGGTGTTATATAACTTTATTGGAGAGCTTAGAAAATACACAAAGTGGTTCAAGTTTAAATGCTCGAACAAGTAACACAATCATTGAACCTTCTCAATCTAGGAATTTTACCAGGGAACTTATTTGTAATCCTATCATAGTTAAGACAAAAGGTTAGAAGGGCTAGGGGCAGACCCTAAAAGGAATCCTTCTCACAGAAAGAATCATGAGATCTATCTCCACCGATATGAGGCCTAGGACTGGATCTGTAACTCTAGGATGAAATTGAAAATTGATTATATGGCATCCTCAAGCTGTTATTTTACTAGTCCCAAGGTACAAATTCATAGGGAGATGTTCCCAATTTGTTTATAGAATCCCATAATATTGGTACAAATTAGAAACGGTAGGGATCCTCTCTTATATTCAACAAAAGAGGGAAGAAGATAAAGAGTCTAGGATTACTCGATTTCTGTAGCATGAATAGTAATCCAAAAATCAATTCATTCAATTTCTGATTTATTCATATTGCAAATAACAAAACTGAACTCTAGTCAATTAAACCTAGAGATTGTAGAGGGAAGGAATGGGGGAAGAGGGAATAGGCCAATTAAAAATTTGGTCTCAGTTTAAGTGGGGACCCAGAATTAGATGCAATTTATAGGTAACTAGAAAATCTGGAATATTTGGTCTCTAATAGCTGACCAAATCAAGCAACCTAACATCCATATTAAAGAAATATGGACCAGGCCAATTAAAAACTTAGTTCTATCTGCTGTTGGGTAAGATATCATCTACTGATTTGGGTCATGGAGTTATTAATTTCTTAATGTGAAAGTTTAGTTTCTCTTGTTAGAAAAATTACCCGATGGGTAGGACTCGGATTGTGGTCCATCATGATGACCACGATCCAGATTGAATTGGTCCAAATCCAATCACCCTAAGAGCTCATTTATGAGGGTATTGAACTTAAACAATTTCCTCCTAATAAAACACAGCTTCATAAATTAAGGGATTTACGAGATTCAAATTTGAATTTTAAATGTCCCATTTATAATTTTGGAAACCATGGGACTGATTGATTGACAAAAATTATAGGAATTGAATTCCCTCTAATTAGGCAAGATCTTGCCTAAGAGAATGACTAGAGAGAGGACCCATCTCCCCTAGGCGTGTGATTCCTCTTGGCTTTTCTCCTTCAAGCTTCACTCTCATTCAGTTCTCCTATCAAAGAGAAAAGGAGTGTTCCCTATCAGCACTGAACTAAGGGGATATTAACACACAAGAGAGATCGAATAGAGTTCTAAGGGGATATTACAATTTTCGTGAGTCACCGACTGTAATCGGTGTGTAGCTCCTGAGTAGCTTGACTGTATCAATCCAAAGCAAGGAATAAAAGACTGATAAGCCTTAAGCTCGTTATTATTTTTAAGATTGCCATGTCATCAAAATGGCAGTCATGGAGCGACCAAAAATAATAGTTGTTTTTTGTAATTGTACAATTGCGCCAATTTCTACTTTGCGTAGTGGGCCTTAAGCCCGTTATCATTTTTTATGGCTTGTCGTTAATTGATTTGTAAAATACCAATTTGTTGACGGGGTCAAGAGACCTAAGCCGATTTGGGTCCAACTGAACCAATATCAGCACAAATCGGATGATGGTCCGGTTCTTAAATGAACCGAGTGAGTTAGTTAAATAATTTGTTTGGGATACTTATAATCAATTTTGACCACGTCGACAAATTGGTTATTGATAGTATCACTCTATAGGAATTTCTCTCTCTAAATGGGCCTAGCCAAAGCAACCCATTGGTGTGTCAAGGATGCCGGGACTTATTTTAATCACGTTAAATCTTAACTGCTAGAACTCAAAGGTGAGCAATTGAGATTTAATGAATTGAGTGTGTACCGTCAAAAGATTCCCTAATGCCCAAAGGTATGAGATAACATCCTTTGATGATACATACTTAGTTGATACGGCTGTTGGGTTGAATGCCCAAAGGTAAAACTCAATTGCTTTTATGGAAAATTCCTAATCCTGTTTAATTCAAATTGCAACAAATCTCGATTCGTTGACATTACTATAATCCCTGTGTTGGATGAGGATAATTACACGGAATGGAGCGAAATGCTTCATATAATTCTGGGATCTGGCCATACGGGACACGGTAAAACCCTTACTTGTTGAAAGTGTGTCTCAGAAAGAGATAGAACACTTAGATGCATGGGAAAAATCCAACCGAATCTGCAAATCTGTTGTGAAAGCCCGTATAAACAAGAGAATAACGGGTGTGATCCCTAAAAAGGACACTGTGGTTGAGCATCTCGCACCCATCGATGAACACTTTGTTACATCAGAAAAGGTGGTCTCACAGACCTTGCTAAATAAGCTAGCTAACATGAGATAAGCTAATTCTAAATCTGTGAGAGACCATATTCTGGAAATGAAGGACATAAGCAACAAGCTCAATAGCTTAGGTGTGACTGTCACATATCCCTTTTTAGTCACCTTCTTACTTACCTCCTTGCCTTCTGAGTATGGACCATTTAAGGTATCATACAATACTCAGAAGGAACCCTGGAACTTCAATAGACTCCTAACCATGTGCGTATAGGAGGAAGAATGACTCAAACAAGAAAGGTTGGAAACTGCCAATCTTGTTATAAAAGGTGACAAGAAAAAGGAATGTCCTGCACAGAAGAACAAGGGGCACAAAATGCTAGAGGTAAACCGAAGAGCGAGCCCACTTGTTTCTTTTGTAAGAAGAAGGGCCATTTTTGAAGTGACTGCACACAAGGTTTAAGAGCTGACTGGAAAAGAAGAAAGGTCTGAAATCATTCCTTAGTATGTGAATCTAATTTTGTTAAATCATGCTATGATTCATAGTGGATTGATTCAGGTGCAACAACCCATATTGTTAACACCATGTAGGGACTACGAAGGACAAGGAAACCAAAGCCGAATGAACAGTTCATTTTTCTAGGAGAACGAAATAAAGGGGCAGTAGAAGCCATACGAGTTTTTGAAATAATTTTAAGTACCAGTTATAAATTGATTTTAAATAATGTGGTGTGTGTGCCTAGATTCTCTAGGAACTTGATTTCCGTTTCTAAACTAGTACTTGATGGATATAGATTTAATTTATTTGATCCAAAGTTTGAGATATTTTATTCATCCAGATTAATTGGTTTTTAGTGATCTGATTGATAGTTTGTACAAATTGAATTGTTCATCGGATTTGGACAAATTGATTTGCTATACTGTTGGAACGAAAAGGAATTCAATAATAGAAAACTCCTTATTCTTATGGCATAGAAGATTGGGTCGCATTTCAGTTGACCGCCTTAAAAAGACTCATGAAAGATGAAATTCTCGAAAACATGAGCCTTGAGAACTTTCCTACCTGTGTTAATTGCATTAAAGGAAAGCAAATCAACAAAAAAGGAAAGAAAGCCATGGAAAGTGATGCAAGACTAGCTTTGATTCACACAGACATATGTGGACCACTCCCTACTCCCTGCTTGAGTGGTCAAAGATATTTTGTAACATTTATTGATGACTACTCAAGGTATATGTACATATACCTACTTCACAAAAAGTCTGAAGCCTTGTAGGCGTTTAAGATTTTCAAGGTAGATGTAGAAAAACAGATCGAAGACACAATAAAATTGGTCTGGTTTGATAAAGGAGGAGAGTATTATGGGAGGCATACGGACTTGGGACAAAGACCGGGACCCTTTGCATTGTTCTAAAGAGAACATGGAATAGTCGCACAATACACCATGCCCGGATCACTAGATCAAAATGGTGAAGCTGAGAGAAGAAACAGAACCCTTATGGACATGGTGAGGAGCATGATGAGTGACTCTGTCTTGGCCATAAGCTTGTGGGGAGAAGCTCTGAAAACTGCGTATACGTATTAAATAGAGTATCAACTAAATCGGTACCAAAAACTCTATTTAAGTTATGGGTTGGAAAGAAACCCAATTTAAATCACGTATACATTTGGGGTTGCAAAGATAAAGTAAGGGTATACAACCCACAATTAAGGAAATTAGACCCTAGGACCATTAGCGCACATTTTGTAGGGTATGCTGAAAGATCCAAAGGGCTTAGGTTCTGTTGTCCAAATAATTCCCCAAGAATTGTAGAGGCAAGAAATGCAAAGTTCTTAGAGGACCTCTTGGAGAAGAGGGAGAATCTCCAAAGCATTGATATTAGAGAATTCCAAAACATTGATAGGTCTCTCAACATTGTTCAACCTATAAACTCTGTTGTAGTACAAGAAGAACAACCGTCAATAGAACAAACTATTGAAGTAGAGGCGATAGTTGCTCATCAGGAAGAACTTACGGAGGAAATACCATCAGTTGTAGTGAGCATAGAAGCGTTGATGCTTCTTAGGAGATCAACCCGAATTAGAAAAAGCACCGCATGCATCCTTCAATTATGCATACCTTCAAGAAACTGAGTTTAATTTGGGTCCTTTTATAGACCTGGTCACATTCAGAGAAGCCATGGAAAGTTGTAACTCCGCACTCTGACTTGAAGCCATGAAAAGTGAAATTGACTCCATGGTCACTAATGGTGTATGGGATGTAGTACTGCTGCCGATAGGTGCCAAAACAATTCCATGCAAGTGGATATTTAAGACTAAAAGGGCACCTAATGGTGAAACTGAGAGGTACAAAACAAGACTAGTGACCAAAGGGTACAATACGGAAAGAGGAATTGACTACAATGAGACTTTTTCTCCAATCTCTAAGAAAGATTCATTCAGAATAACCATGGCATTAGTAGCTCATTATGACATGGAGCTACATCAAATGGATGTGAAAACAACATTTCTTAATGGTAATCTGGAAGAAGAAATGTACATGGAACAACCTGAAAGATTTAAAGCCGAGGGCAGGGAACATATGGTTTGCAGATTAAAGAAAGCAATCTATGGAATGAAAAAGACCTCCCGTCAATGGTACTACAAGTTCCACAGTGTAATTACATCCTTTGGATACAAAGAAAATGCAATAGATCAATGTATATACCACAAGGTCAGTGGGAGTAGTTTCATCCTACTGGTGTTATATGTTGATGACATCTTGTTTGCCAGTAGGGACATAAGCCTGTTGCACCAGACAAAAGAATTTCTAAAACAGAAATTTGACATGAAGGGCATGGAAGAAGCTTCTTATGTCCTAAGAATTGAGATCCTAAGAGATAGAGCCCATAAAGTTTTGGGTTTATCCCGAAAGGCTTACATTCAAAGGGTCTTAGAATGCTTTGGGATGGAAAACTATACATCAAGTATAGTTCCAATTCACAAAGGAGATAAGCTTAACAGTGAAAGTTGTCCTAAAACTGAATATGAAAAGGAGGACATGAATAAAGTTCTCTATGCATCAACCATTGGCAACCTGATGTATGCACAGGTTTGCACAAGACCTGACATTGTGTTTGTAGTGGGAGTATTAGGTAAGTTTCAAAGCAACCTAGGTAGGGAACATTGGAAATCTATTAAGAAAGTGCTCAGGTATCTACAAGGAACCAAACAGTATGTTCTCACATACAAGAAAGTGGACAAATTGAATCTATGTGGATACACTGATTCAGATTATGGTGGTTGCCCAGACACTAGAAAGTCCACATCAGGGTATATATTTCTACTTGCTGGAGGAGAGATTTCTTGGAGGAGCAGCAAGCAAAAGTTGAGAGCTTCCTCCATGATGGAAGCAGAATTCATTGGGTGCCATGATGCTACGACACATGCAATATGGCTGAAAAACTTTATTATCAGCCTGGGTGCCCTCATATTGGATTATGTAGATAAATCAATACAACTTTACTACGATAATGCGACAGTTGTGTTTTTCTCTAAAAATAACAAGAGCAGTAGCCAAAACAAGTACATAGATTTGAAGTACTTCGTAGTAAGGGACAGAATACAAGAAGGCAAGATAGACATCCAATATACCAAAACTGACAAAATGTTAGTAGACCCCATGACTAAGGGGTTGTCCCCAATGATTTATCAAAACCATGTGCAAAACATGGGTATTGTCAGTTTGTTGGATGAATGCAGTTTAATTCCATGACACGTGTTGGTGCATCCTATATTTGCAGATGTCCTGTGAACTATCGTATTTTGCACATATATGAGATGGCAGGCTATAAATAGGAAATATAGTAGGATTCATACACTGAGGGTTGTGGTGCATAATTGTATAATACATGGAAGGAAACTTGGATGATCAGAGGGTACTGCCATGATTTACATTATGCTAGCAATTACCTAAGTGGTTTGGTTCAAAATGTATATTTACACATTCATTGGCCTTGATCAAGCCAACTGTTAGTATATATATATATATATAACTTTCTCTATGGCCACCTTTCGGGCCAAGTGAGAGATTGTTAGAAAAATTACCCATTGGGTATGACCCAAATTGTGGCCCATCATGGTGGCCACAATCTAGATTGAATTGGTCAAAATCCAATCACCCTAATTAGAGCTCATTTATGAGGGTATTGGACTTCAACAATTTCCTAATAAAACAACTCCAAAAATTAAGGGATTTATGAAATTCAAATTTGAATTTTAAATGTCCCATTTACAATTTTAGAAACCATGGGGTTGATTGATTGACAAAAATTATGGGAATTGAATTCCCTCTAATTAGGCAAGATCTTTAATAGGAAGATTGCATAAGAGAATGACTAGAGAGAGGACCCATCTCCCCTAGGCGTGTGATCGCTCTTGGCTTTTCTCCTTCAAGCTTCACTCTCATTCAACTCTCCCATGAAATCCCATGAAAGAGAAAAAGAGTGTTCCCTATCAGCACTGAACTAGAGAGTTAACACACAAGAGAGATCAAATAGAGTTTTAAGGGGATATCTCAGTTTTCGTGAATCACCAACTATAATTGGTGTGTAGCTGTTGAGTAGCTTGACTGTATCAATCCGAAACAAGGAATCAAAGACTGACGGGGATTTGATTCTAGGAAGAAGAAAGAAGATTCGATCAAAACAACTATTAGTACAGGAGATCTTTGCACAGAGGTTATGGCGATTGGAGGTAAAATTTTATTAAATACTATTCATTTATCTGTCTACTAGACATCAGCCCCTAAATTGGGGCCCTGCTCAACGTTGAATGCATGCAATTAGCCACACAGCTCGATCTATCTTAGTTTGGATGGTTTCCTAAGCTAATGCTATATCTGTATATTGATATAGCTGTGTGGCTAGTCTAACTTCATAATTTTGAATCCAACCCAAACCATTGCAATCCATTGAATCCATTGATCTGTCTTGTGTTTGCACTCTACTGTTGTCTGATGTTTGCACTCTGCTGTTCAGATCAATCTCCATTTGCAACAGGGCCAGGGAGTTTGTCTCATACTTCAATAAGTCGTTTAGTTTAGCCAGTTCAGCTCTGCCTGGCTTTTATTTTTTATAATTTGTATTAATTAATCTGTTATTTTTTATATTTGTTTAATGTCAGGAGTAGTTGGAACATCATTAGGTAGCAAGACATAGTTGTATTTGTATTGATGAAAATGCCAAACATCCACAAAAATTGTATTTTTATTTGCATCTTTGAAAACAAATGAGTTGAGTGCAAAGTAGGTGTGTAAATCTTGAACCACTTTACACTCACGAACTAGATATTCTTGTTTTGCACTGTACAAATTTGCATTTACACTCTAACCAAACCCAGCCTAAGGAGAAAGTTGATGGTACTGTGGTAGTGCATATATTCTGACTCTCTTAATTCTATTTTGGCTTTAAAGGGGCTGGAAGTTTCTGTTCTATGGACCTATTGGTGGTTGATGCGCAAGGTAAAAGACAATTTGAGTTTGCTTTTGATAAAGTTGTATTTTCTTATATTCCTACAACTTTAATGCTGTGTTTGATTTGAAAGAAAACGGTAGGAAAAAAGGGTTTGTATGAATTTAGATTTCATCCTCACAAAACTGTTCACGGCTGCCAAAGGCTGTGAGGACAGTTTTGTAAGGGCGAAATCCAAACTTGGTTTGTATAGGTTTTTTACTTTTCCCTTCCTTCCCTTGACTTTTCTTTCAAATCAAAGTCTTAAATCCGTTCACGCGTTGGTTCAACTGGCTAAAAACTTTTGAGGTTTTTATTGTTCAGTCCACAGCAGAAATCTGAATCTCACCGTACAGGTGGGATGAATCCTAACCATGGATTGATGTTAAATCCATGGGCAGGATGCGGTTTATAGGTGGGGGGCTACTAGTAGACTAAGAGGGGATTGTAATTTTAGATTTCTAAGGTGAACTGAACAAAAAAAACCCCAAAAATAAAAAGAAAAATCTATGATGCCGGAAAGACAAAAAATGGTTTAAACTAGTCTGCCAGAATTTTCAACCCACGGTCGAACTGATAGTTGGACCAGTTTGATCCCTCACCCAACCAGAATTTTAGGTCTATTTCACTATTGAACCATTTGCCTGTGATTTTAGTTAGTGATCCAGCGACCTGGTCAGTGGGTCGTGGGTCAAATGGATACCGTTTACGGCCCTACTCACGTTAGGATTGGATAAGATGGGCCGGGTTTGGTTTATGTCCTGAGTTAAGCTTAGGCCCGGCCCGATAAATTGCCACCCCAATGCCAATTGAACAACATAAATACCATTTAAAATCTCCAATATTACGAAATTACCCTGTTGATCCCAAGCTTGAAACGAGCAGCACGGGTTTTACAACTGAGCACACGAAGCGAAGAAGATGCTCCCACCCTCCTACTGTTCCGTTCCTTCAGCGAACTCTCTGTACAATTCATCCTCTTTCTACCTCTTCCATCGGAGCCCTAGAGCTTCCACTTCTAGATTCTTTAGAGTCCTCAATTGTTCCTTTTCTTCAACCGGAGAGTCGGCTTCTGATTATCAGTCTTCGGAACTTCAAAACCGGAGGGGCAATTTCGCCGGCGTATGTTTAGAAGACACTGTCGAGATTGGTTCAGTAAAGTCGAGGATCGATTCCTGGATTTCCTCTCGCATCCCCGGTATCAGTAGAGCTCGCGTTCAATCCAGTATAAAATCGGGGCTCGTTAGCGTTAATGGCCGGATAATCAATAAGGTAACCAATGTAGACCCGTCTTGTACTCTCTGTCGGAGGATTTATATTTTGTTTTGGGTTATTTGAACCTCCTGCTTTACTTCTACCTGACGGAGCTGCATTTCTAGTAGTGGAGACCGGAGACCTATCTGTTCCGACAGACTCGTAAAAGTTTAGTAATAATATGTATTTTGCGTAGACACGACGAGGAATAAGACATACATTAATGTGAAAGTTTCGATTTTATGAACGTTTTAAACACCTACGGTGGCTTATGTAAGGAAGTGATCTTCTGAGTTCAAATGCTCGGTTTTATGTAAATAAATCTGTTTTCTTCTGTAGGGTTTGCATCTGGATTTCTGAATTGTACCATATTGGGTTTAATCCTATATATTTGAGCAGGTTTCGCATGTTATCAGAGCGGGGGATAAAGTTAATTGCACGATTAAAGAGTTGCAGCCATTGAGGGCTGAACCAGAAGATATTCCTCTGGATATAGTTTATGAAGATGAGAGCGTTCTTGTTGTAAACAAACCTGCACATATGGTGATTCTTTTACTCAATTTATCTGATATGATCCTTTTACATTTCGGATTTGAGCTTTTGTTTCTTTCTGTTTGACATTATTTGACCAACTTACTGATCGGAAGCTTGATTTATTGAGAAATTATCCCAACTTCATACCATGTTTGGATACTTACGAAAATGTACCCCCAGAAAATAAATAAATAAAGAAATAATAATAATATGTAAGTTTTATCATCATGTCCAAAAAAGCAAGTTTCAGGACACAGTTTAATTCCAACATTTAATAAGTGGATCCAGATATCCAGTTCCACAAATTTGAGTGATTTGAAGTTGTCCTTCTTTTTTCCTGTTTCTTGATGGTGGTTGAGGGAGGCATGGGGCATCATTTAAACCCCCCAAAATTGATCAGGAATGGAATTCTCCACTCTTTTAACCCTCAATTTTCATGATGATCCAGATACAGCCTTAACCAATAGAAAATGATTTCTCAATCTAGTGTTTTCCCTGATTTCTTTTCACCATTCCGTTACATGATGTAGGTTGTTCATCCAGCACCAGGCAATGCTAATGGTACTCTTGTAAATGGCATTCTTCATCACTGCAGTCTTCCCATGGTTGCATTGACAAATAGCGAGGTTCTTTCTGAGACAGATGATATTTCTGATGATGAGTCAGATATCTTTTCTTCCACACAAGGTTCCATGGAAGAGGTAACTTCCAACATATGTGAAGTTTCTGTTCGTCCTGGCATAGTGCACAGACTGGACAAAGGAACTAGTGGATTGCTTGTTGTTGCCAAGGTGACTTCCAGCATATGGTAGTAAGATCTTATCTAATTTCAAGTTCTGCTTCTAGATTTGCAATCTGCTCACCAAATTTCTCTGTCATCTAAAACATTGTTTTCATCGTAATGGCAGGACGAGCATTCTCATGCTCATTTGTCTGAACAATTCAAACTACATACCATTAATAGGATATACTTAAGTCTCACTTGTGGTGTTCCATCCTTAAATTCTGGGCGTATCGAGGTCCCAATAGGTCGTGATTTAAATAACCGGATTCGGATGGCTGCTGTGCCTAGCCCTAATAGCTCTAGACAGGCCCGTCATGCTGCTAGTAGGTGATTTATGCTTCTTTGTTATTTTCTTTGGTATCATATTAGCAATAAAGAAAAACCAGTATTTATTGATGCACCTAGTTTTTTCTTATTATAAATGTGATAAGAAGTAGAGGTCATATTTCCAACTGGATCAGGTGCTATTCTGCTAATTGGAAATCAGGGTTTATTTACTATTGTTGATTATGCAAGTAGTTTCTCTAGCTAGTCACCACCTTGAAAGTGCATGGCCAATTATTTATTAGTTTTGTTGCCACATTGCAAATAATCCCTATTTTGATAATTTGCAAACTTAAAATTTTATCTGATACAATAACGGCTTTGTTACCATCTGAACGATGAACTCCTGGATTCTGTCATATGCAATTTAGCTTAGAATTTTAAAGCCAATACATCTTATAACCAAGGGATAATTGCAGAATATCATATTTGTCAAACTGATATAAGAGGCATTGAACTGCATAACATTGTGTTATTTTGAAAAGTCTTTAATGTGATATTGCATGGCCATCTATAATATTTTATTGACACTAATGATTGAACTATGCTGCTCTGATAAATGGAATACATGCTTCTTGATAACATGTTTGAAAGACAAAAGAACCACTGTACCCTTAATGTTATGTTAAATTTTGCCTTTGTCTCTGAAGCACACAACTTAAACAGAGCTAGGCATACTTGCTTTGTAACTGATCTAGGCTCTCATATCTAGAGAAAAAAAAATCCTCCTTCATTGTCTCAAAGAATCAGCAAAAGGAGCAAAAAAACATAGGGTTTAGTTAGGACAGTAGCTTTCACGTTCCTTTACGTGAATTGGGCAAAGCTTTCCCTTCCCAACCCACCACCCCCATAAAGGGGATTCACTAAAGGGATTGCTTCATTTTCCAAGCTTCACTTTTTGGTATAGAGAATTGACCGAAATGTGGTCACCCTTGCTGAGGTTGTTGTGAGCTTGTTCATACATATTCTCCCCCAAATGCAGAGGAACTTCCACCCTTTGGGTTCAGATAAGATCATTTCTTGTGGAAAAAGAGATAACCTAAGGTGACCTCAGTGCAGGAACCAGGTTTAAAATGTTAGTGTTGGTGGAGATATTGGTCATCCAAATATATGAAGTATATGTTGAAAATGTCATATGGAAATATTGTAAAAAATATAGACATAGTGGAAACATTGTTAAATATGCAAAAATATAGAATGCTATTTTATGCAATGATAAAAGATGCACAGGTAGACCCTTTTGAATTGTTATCTTGTTCCAAACCATCAAATAAAGCTAAGAAACTAAGTTAAAAGGTGAAATAATAAGCTATGATGTTGTTCTGTAAAACTTTGTGTCAAAACTACATGATACAGTGAGTTCAAGCAAAATTTGAATTCATAGAAAGTGCAATGGTTCTAATAGATTTACCAGCTTATTTATTTTACAATAAAAACTATAATTTAGCTACATGTTTGAAAGCATTTTGAGCTGGCTCAAAGTGGTAATCATGTCCATTAGGTGGGCAATAACACTGTCACTAACTAAAATATTGTCACCAACTTATGGTACTATCTCTTGTACTTGACTTAGTACCAGTAGCTTTTATTGGGGGATATGTTGATTCTAGTAATATTTCATGTTGGTACACATTCAAATGGAAATATGTCATGGAAATAGTAGGAAATAGATGGACATTTTAAACCATGCTTGGAAGTACCATAAAATCAAATAGTTATGTTAGCTCTTGGGAAAGCTATTTTAGTAAAAGGTCAGCAACTGTGTAAGGCTGTAGAGGTCACAACCCAAATCCAAAAGGCTTCTTAGACACCAGCCCAAGCTAGATGAACAACAGGTTTGCTATGAGACTCACTGGCCATAGGAGTTAAGAAGGAAGCAGAGTAGGAATAGAAAACTTGGGAGGAGAGTTCCTCCAACCTTTGTTCTAAATACACTAGGCCAGACCTAGCACCTAAGTCATGGTACCCTCATAACATTACTTATCACCTGATCAGCCTTTCTATTCCTTTTGTATGTTTCCTTGGCATGATCTCTTTTTCTTAGCTTTTAAGGAAGTCTTATGGATGAATTGCTAATGTAGGCCACATGTTTACCTTCCTTTCCCATGAAGGTTTCTTTTCCTTTAGGATTTAGAAAGGTATCTTCCTGTGCTAACATGAAACCAAAAATTTTGTCAGGTATAGGGTAGTTGAAGTTCTTGCTGGTGGTGGTTCTGCACTAGTTGAGTGGAGGCTAGAAACTGGGCGTACTCATCAGGTACTGTAAGTGGTCAAAGTCAAATGTTGTATATTTTAATTCAGAATTTTAATAGGATAGATAACACCATCAAGTAAATTGAATTATATTACCCTCATCTGCCGCTGTAGGGATCTTATTTTCTTAAACTTTGTATCTCCATATATCATCATCATCATCATCCAAACCTTATCTCCATATAGTGTGAATAGTTTTTGTTTAATTTATTTTTCATTGTGCTTCGTTACACTTGGTAGGGTGTTAGGGAAAATAAACAGGATAATACTCTGTTAATGGACATAAAAGATGGTAAAATGGACCTTTCTCTTCCTTCTAAGTGATATTTTATTTTTGGATCTTGGGGTTCTGACCCTGAACAAGATTCCTTCAATTTGTAGTTGCATGAAGCCATCAAGAACTAGACTTCTTTTTCCATTCTTCACATTTGCACCATTTTTTGGTGCATCTTGAGAATATCAGAGGGCATGTTTTTTGTTTGACACTTATTTGCCTATGGTAGACCCAGGGAAGCAGAAAAGTGCATCCTGACATGTTCCTAGTGTTTGAAATGATATGGTTGTATTCTTTCTTGGCTTTGGTACTTGGTAGTTGTCTTATAGGTTCAACCTGCCTATTTTGTGTACATTATAATGTTAAAGTACTGAGTTTTTTGCATTTAAATTGAATCCAAAAGGTTGCAGGTTAACATCATGCTACTATGAGTACTCCATTTTCAGTACATGGAGGTTGAGACCTACCCTTTGATGGTTCTGCTTGAAGGATCTTAAAGCCAAAATCTATGCCATTGGTTTTGATCATAATGGTCTGCTATTAATAATCTATTCTGAGTTATTGTCAAAAAGAGAGCATTTTAATTTAATAAGGAGCCTCTCACATGAAGTGGTTCTTACTGACAGCAGACCGGATTAATCAGCTTAATCAACGAACTGTTAGCCGTCGTACTACACCTTGTCCTTTTTCCCAATACCTGGGTAAAAACTGTCTCTCATCTGAGAGGGTGCTTATTGATTCATGAACGATGGCCCTCTGACCCTTTCTGTTATACTTGTGCATATAATTTTTCTCCCTTTTAGACAAAAAAGCTGTATTTGATTAAAATTTTGCTCCATAGGATCATTATTTCATGGACAGCTTTTGAACCAAAGGTTCATTTTTGTGAAGCTAATTTTTTTTGCTCCACAGAATGACTTCTCAAAACGATTTTGAGCCCAAAAAAGAGGAATCAATCCTGGCAATTTTCACATTCCCTAACCAAAATAAATGATTGTTAGAAGCATAAAACTCACCAGAACTGATTTTCTGCAAACAAGAAAATTCTGTCTAATGTTCCTTCTTTTATCAATAACTTTGAAAAGATTTCATTAATTAGAAAACTTTAGGATACAACAAGAAGTTGTGAAAGAAATCAGCTTAAGTAAGCTGACCCGGGACAGAATTACAAATGTGCCCAAAACATGTGTTCTTTGAACCCTTTGCTTTCCTAAACTTTCTGCCAAACTGTTGGCAGATCTTCTAACCCATCCCACCTGGATTGACATGTTCCTTGACATCAATTTAAATCTTCGGAAATCATTTTTCAACTGCCATGTCACCCCTTCCTCTTTCTGCAACCATTTTATCACAGTTTTTGAGTCTCCCTCGATGATCCGTCTATTAATACCCAACTCTTTAGCCTTCTCAACCCTGTATGCTGCAGCTAGAAATATCTAATTTTCCCTTCATAAAAGAAGCATATTGATACATTATCATAATATGCAATGATACATTGTTATAAAAAAATAAAAGCATAAATGAAAAGAAAATTTGAAAATGCCTCCATTAAATATATATATTAACTCTGCTTGAATTGCTATGCTGAAGTAGATTCGTGCACATGCAAAATACCTGGGAATTCCTCTGTTAGGGGATGAAGTGTATGGAGGAACCAGAAACATGGCCCTATCACTGCTGCGAACTAGGAGTCATTCTAGCTTCCATGTTGACCTTTCACAATTGGTTTCAAAATTACAGAGGCCTTGCCTCCATGCATTCACTCTTGGGTGAGAAAAGTATATTTACTTGGGTTTTATTTAACTCCAGATCCAATAGTATTTTGAAGATAATCAACCTGATGATGTTTCCCTGCATTATGTAGGTTTAAGCATCCGCATACAGGGGAGAACATGCAGTTCTCTTGTCCACCACCTGCTGACTTCACTGAGGTCTTGAGTCAGCTTCGCAGTATTGGTATTGAGAAGGCATGTTCCTCTAGATGAAAACTATTATTATACAATAGCATCGTAGCTAAATTTGCAAAGAGAAGATTGGGTTCTTGTTTATTCCTGTTCATGTGTCATGCTTACATCTTTATGGACTATCCATATCCAATTAATAGGTCTAGACTGGCTCTTTGCATAAAATACAGTTCCATCAAAACGAAGTTTGTCACTCAATACTGGTCCCAGCAATCTGGGGTATTTGGAGGGGTGGACTAGTTATGGTTCTAATCTGTGGCACTTTTTGCATGTATTGGCTCCATTATACTTTTCTCATGCTTTCCAGCCTGGTATTTTGATATTACATCAAGCTGTTGCCCTGAAACTCAGTTTCACTATTATCTTAAATATCCAGTACCTTGCCTTTTTTTCCACTCCGAACAAACCAGAAAAATGTTTTTCTTTTAACAATTTGTTTGCTTTGGCCGGTCAATATGTGGTGTTTCATCCAGTGTCTTAAGATGTGACAGCATTTTGTATTGTCCACACCCACCTTGCACATGACCCATGTATCTTTTTTTCTTCTTTCTGCGTGTCTATGGTGGGTAGGGACATGCATGTCAACTCTGTCCTGATATTTACTCAGCGAATCAACTATCTAATTTCACAGCTAATTGCATGTGTGACTACTGATAAGGATCCAACGTTTGGCCATTTATATTGGTGTCCATTCCTCTCCAAAACCTTATCCTCATCATTAAGAACCAGTTTGAATCCTCACTTGGTAAAGTTGGGAAAGGAGTTCCTTAATTAAACTTAAAGAGTGAACAGTGCTCTCTTTTGTTGGAGTTGTTATTGAAGTCAGGGTCACCTAAGTGATACTATTGCACACAGACAAGTGTGTGTGTGTGGTTGCCTAAGTGACCAAGCAGCATTCTTGGGCTACATCATGCACAATTTATCAAAAACCAAAAAGAAGTCCATGCTTTCTTTTTCTCTTGCCTTCAAAAAAAGTCCATGCGTATGTGCCCAACCTTGTTTTCTGCATGTATCAACACATCTTCAAGTTGACACAGATCTGACATTTTAGAAATCTTTAGAGATCCATTCCAATGCATATTGGCTTATCAAGAGGTGTAGATGCCATCATTTAGAAGTGGGATTCTGCTCATGTTCAGGCACTCTCGATTCTGGACCTTACGATATCATTTCTAAATGTGGTGCACTGCACCCCTCCGGTTAATGGAAGAAGTACCTACTGTGAACCAAAATTTAACCAGATCTAGTATAATTGAAACAAAACCCTGTCGATGACTGGATGTTGCCTCATTTATAATCAGAACGTTCCCAAAATCCAGTCTCTTAACTACGAAGTGTTTGATATGAGCAGCCTTTCAAGAAGTGATTGAATCATTGCTACTGACCACAAATTACACTGAGGTTTACGTGACAACTGGAGCACTTGGGTTATGTAAGATTCAGCATGTTCAGACAGGCAATTGCAGAGAGGATGGCCTATTGCATTTGGAGTATGTTTAAGGTGCAATCTATGAATCACACTACTACAGCTCTTTCATGGAATTTACCTAACATGGCCAGAATAGATTGGAAGAGGGGAAATAATGCACCTAAAGCTGCTTTCCTCGACCTTTTTGGTGAAACGAGATCTGTGGTTTATCCTGTTTATTTGTTAGGCTTGGTTTATCTTACGAGATGCTTGACCTGGATTTGTTCCCTAGTATCAGCTTATGTCAAATATAATTTTTGGTAATATAAATTAATCATGTATTAACAAACTGCTGGCTAAAATGATCAAGTATATGCAATACAGGGTGATGATTCTTTTCTTCTTTTGCTTAGACTAATTTGATTAATTCTTCTTGTATCATTTTGACTAATATCTTCATAAGGCGCCAGTGGCTGTTTTCCGGCTTCTTTGCCAAGGGGTCATTTGGTAAGTCATTTTTGAAAGATCTTTAGTGACTTTTTGCATTAAAATCTTGACAGCCTAAGACCGTTCGGTTGAGGTGTGCCTTTCTGCATGAAGACGAGTTGAAAAAAACCGTAAAGTTCCATTTGGAGCTTTCTAAAAATCGCCCAAAATGGGTTTCGTGTGTTTTTTTACGCAAACGTTTTTTGGCAGTAAGATTTTTTTCTAATCAAATGGAAAAAGACAAAATACGGGCTGCCAGACTTCTAAAAAGCCGACAGTCAGCACAAAAAAATGTGCAAAACGGGGGCCTGGGTTTTCATTTATGAGTTTGTAAACCGAGTAGAATAAACCCAACCCGAGACAGTGAATGAATGGCTACAAATAGGTCTGAAATCCTAGTTCCCACCCCTAGGCAATAGGCATAGCTATTATTCCCAAGAAAATGCACATTACCCCTATCCATTATTTAATTATTTACCAGTTTTTTCATTACTTTATATTCTGATATTTTAACAAAATATTCAAATGATCAAATAAAATTGTTTTACTTTTCAAAACAATTGTTATAAAACCGTATGATCAATAAAGAATAATTAATAAAAATATTGATTTGATTCTGAAATACCCAAGCATTTGAAACACTTGGATAGAACTTCTTTCTTTAAAATTTTCCAGGTCATTTCACACGAGCCCCTAGCTGCAAGCTACAAGAAGGCTGCAAAGTTACAAAAATAAATCCACAGTTTAAACCAACCAAATCAAACATCCTATAGATATTATAGGCAGGTTTTTTCCAAAGTTGAAAGTATCCGAAACATAAATTGTATCGGAAATTGCTTTTAAGAGATGCATTGGAATACACCTTGAATGCACATGCATGTTGGAGAAAAATCAAGATACTCATGAAAACATTATTGATACTCCAATAAGTCATAAAAATACATTAATAGCACTCAATATAAGGCATCAATGAGGTATGCATACATTAGATCAACACATTCTAGTGGGTTTCATAAAGAACTATATCATAATCAATATACAACAACATATAAACATTGTCTAGAAGGGTTATGATGAGGGGTGATTTGGCCTGACCTACGAATGAGCGAACATGTGGACGCGACCTGTTGACTGGACATTGATAAGGCATTTCTTGCCACCTCAGTAGGCCAGGTCACCTTGGGTACCTTGGGCACTTCGGCTTATACCGAGGCCTGAGTGGCTTGTAATGGCATGACCTATCAAAATGACACGTAACAGACTTCTAAAAGCAAGCCAACTGTCTCCGAGCTCTATGGGATCATACCGCACGTCTGTAGGTCTTATACTCATTCCGCTTGGATTGGATGGACACGATGAGCCTTATTGGCTACCACAATGTCCTCTTGGTGTGGAATGGATTCCTAACAGCATGGGCCGAAGATCAAGGAAGTGTTTCGTGAGACCCACAACAACCTGCTTATATAAAGGCATCTACATCAACAACATAAGTACGCGCGATTATTTGCTCACTAGCTTTCTACTCTACAAACTTTCAGTTCGCACTACATAATACTAACTTAAGCATCAGAGCACCCACGTCGAGTAAGCCACCCCAGGTCCTCTGAGCATCCCTTTCTTGCAGTTTGACCGGTCAACAGAGTAGACCAACGTCCGAGCTGCCCTCCAGTTAGGAGCTTTTAGATTGCGTACTATCAGGTTATAACTACAAAATACCAATACTTGATAATTCAACACGTCTATACCATTTATAAAAATGAGGATGATAACAATTGTTGCATTAAAAAACCTTATTTTACTTTCCCTTTTTACCCTCCATATTTTCATTTTCCCAATGTTTAACTACCATAAGTCATACGCAATCCATCAAAGTGGGGCAAGTACAATGGCCGAACACCCTAATATACAATTCTGATATTGCCCTGGAAAGTGGAAATGAGAGGGGGGCCAAATAACAAATGTGTTTTTGTCCCACTGTCACCCCTAATATACAATTCCAATGCATCCAAGTAAGATTCACCTATGTCAATTCTAGTACAACTTTTCTCTCTGAATATTTTTTAATTGTTAATTAACTAGAACCCAAACCCATCTAAAACTACTTAATGTTAGGTTCAATTACCTATCAATTCCTTGTAGGAGTTCATCAGTTTTTTTTTCTTTTTTTTTTTTTTTTTGAAAATTCCAAATAGTTTGAAACATTTCTTGCCCTAGTTCTGTTTTCAATTCAAAGAAACCCTGATACAACTAGATAAAAGTATGGAACAAGTTGACTTTCATATTAGTGATTTCAAGTAGAAAGTGAAAACATTGTTTTATTTGTTTATATGATACATCAATTCTGCCTTTGTATTTTGGTTACAAACTTTCTTAATTTACACTCCCCAAGGAAACCACTATTCATTTGTATCTAGGGGTGGATTAGAGCCAAGCCGAGCTGAATAGTACTAGGCTCGATCTCAGCTCGAGACTATTTTACAAGGCTCGAGCTTGAGCTTGAGCTCAGTTCAAGCCAAAACCTTGAGCTCGAGCTTAGCTCGAGTCAAGGTTCATAAGCTTGAGCTCAGCTCAGCTCGGCTCATTTTATATTTTATAAAAATATTTAGAAAATATTTTATAAAAAATAAAAATTATATATAATTTTTTATTTTATATTTAAAAAATTAAGAACTATAATAATTAATAATTACAATATTTTTAATATATATATATATATATATATATTCGAGCCGGCTCGCGAGCCTCACGAGTTGAGCTCTAGTATGCTTGAGCTTGGCTCGTTTAATAATCGAGCCACTGAATTGGGCTCGAGCTCGGTTGAAACCGAGCCGAGCCCAGCTTTTCACGAGCCGAGATTGAGCAGCTCGTGAAAAGCTCGGCTCGTTGCCACCCTTATTTGTATCTTCTCATAAATTTCCTACTACATTCCATTATTTCTTGTATCTATTGCAGCAAGATTTGATTTGATTTTTTTTTTTGAAATTTGTGCAGTATGAATTCGTATTGTCTAAAATATTTGCACCTTCATTTATATCTCATTATGATTACATCATCATTTTCAAACTTGTAGTTGATATCTTAGGTTGTTTGTAAATGAAGCTAACTAGATATACCAAACCCATCTGAAACTACTTAATGTTAGGTCCGATTAACTGTCAATTCCTTGTATAGGTTTTTGCTAAGAAAACTAGAAAATATACCCACATACTGATCTCTGCCCGATGCAATCCTTCAACCTATCAAATATCTGAATTGTTCACATATACATTTGATTATTATTGTACTTTGCACAGTTACTAACAGTGGTTCAATTGTTTATGAGGAATAGTCTACACTGTACAAACTCTTAAGTTGCAAGTATAGATATTAACCTGAGTTTGCTAGATGACAATCAACTAGACAATAACAATTCTTCAAACGAACCAATCAGAGAGACCTCCTGACTGCAAGTCCACTCAACCTCCTTACCAACATGATACATTGAGGTGTTGGGGGGTTGAATCAGGACCCCAATGCTTATTGTGGTTAATCAACCATTGGTTCAAATACCCCATGCATCGCCCGGGCCATTCTACTAGTAATACTGAAATGATGAATGATGTAAGGATGATTAAATATCTAGCATTACATATTCACAATTAAAAAATATATCCAGTAATTGAAGTATAGAACACTTTCATAAATGATGGTGCTACTAATAACCTATGTGATTCAAAACATAATATATATATTGAAGAAGAAATTTCAATTACTATATGAATATGATAGATCATCCATATATCTGTAGCATATTTAATCCTTATGGTCAGATCACAAAAAATATAATTAATTATTATTTATTTTTAAAATAATAAAAATAATTATTGAAAAAGAAATTCCAATTTCTCTATGGATATAACAGGTCATCTATAGATCTATAACATTCTTATTCTTTATGAGATAATTACAAGAAAATATAAATAATTAATATTTATTATCTAATTTCAAAAATTATAAAAATTAAATTTTGAAGAATAAAATTCAATTGCTCTATGGATATGATAAAAATTCCATAGATCTACTTATAACAATAAAAAAGCTATTATTTTTAATACAAGAAATGTAGATCAACATAGATTTAAACATTATCAAACATTTAAGCAAAAAAGAAAAAAAAATCATAATATATTATGAGAAACATTGAAAAAATTTACCTATTTTTTCAATATTTTTTTAAATCCTAAATAATGTTCAAAATCCTTGATGATTCACACTTGTTTCTTTTTTTTTATTTTTTTTGTAAATATAACACTTTTAGAGTCATTTGCAGGTAAAGAAGGCTCTTTTTTTTTTTTTTTTGCCTATTACAAATTTGTAGTGTATTGATCGATACACTACCGATACACCTTGGTACTCTATTGATATGAGATGATACAATGGAAAAAAATTAAGAAATCCTACCGTTTCCATATTTGTAGTCAAAGATACAATATGATACGCCTTGATTTTGCTACTTTTCGGTTGGCTTCAGTTGGCATAATAACCAATCCGAGATGTTTAGTTCAGTTGCCAAAATACTATGTAACCAAACCAAACCAGTATCACAATTTGAATACTATCTTTCAGTTCATTCTATTCCCTTTCATCAAGTTTCATATTTAAACTATTTTTGTTTATCATTATTAAATTCCACTAATTAAATCCATATAGTCATTTTTATTGTATAAAAGCCTATATTTTTAAAGGGAAAATCTATGATACCAAAAAGACATAGCACCAAAGAGCTTTGACCAATCAAAGCATCCTGGAAATGGTGATGAACACCGCCTAGTTAGTCACATCTTTTATGATACCAATTGATTGAATGTCAGTTTTCTTGGTATCATGTCTTTCCAATGTCATAGTCAAACCCATTTTTAAAACTAACAAAAAAGTGAAATTGTTTTCCTTTATGGTTGAGGTGGTAGGTAAATAATTCAATCATTTTGGTCAAATGATCCAACTCATGTTGTCATAATTAAATAATAAAATTTTAAAAGAGATAAAATATAAAAATTTTAATAAACAAAGAAAATTGTAAAAAAGATTGGGCACATGCCTAATATTATTGTGTTAATCATATTACACAATGACAAACAAGAATTATTTTTATTAATTATATAAATGAAATCCAAAAACGAAATTGTTTTCCTATATAGGTGGAGGGTTAATGGTCTAATCTTCTAGGTTATTAAATGGACCAACCCATGATGGCATATAATTAAATAATAAAAATATAAAAAATAGATACAAAAAAGTTATAGAAAGCATTTGGATGGATCTTTGCTATTATGCAATCATCATATTAAACAAAAATCATCATATTGATAACGGAAATGGAATGTAAAATTTAAAATTGGCCCAAAAGCAAAATGGGTTTTCCATATAGATGGTGAGTTGGTGATTCAACTATCTAGGTCAAATGGGTTAACCAATGATGTCATAATTAAATAATAAAAGTTTAAAAAGTAGATAGAAATATATAAAAAGTTATAAAATTATAAAAATTTTGTAGAAAAAATTAGGCACATTTCTAATACTATATATTTGTCATATTCAAAATATATTTGATAAATTAGAATTATTTTATCAATGATAGAAATAAAATACAAAAATTAGGCAATATTGGCTAAGACCAAAAAGTCTTTTTTTTTTTTTTTGTGGGCAAGTAGTTTGTTGGTAAGTGGTACTAGAATCCTGATGAACAAGTGACCAATTTAACTGGTCAATGGTCATGAGGTAGAGAACATTGATAGCAAGCCAATGTTCTAAGAATTGATTGAAAGGACATTCCCTCCTAATCAAATAAGTCAGCTTGTAATGTCATAAATTAAATAATGAAAGCAAAAGATAAAAAAATTTCATAAAAGTTATTAAAAATTAAACATGTCTTTAATTTTATATATTTGTCATATTAAACAAAAATGTGTGAAAAAAGAGGATTATTATTATTAATGATGAAAATAGTTAAAACTACAAAAAAAAAGAGAAAAAATGCCTTACCCATGGTCAATGGCCCATCAACCTTACCAAATAGGTTAGTGATTTAACTAATAAGGTCATTTAGGCAATGTTCGTTTTTTGTGTTCATCTGATGGACAGGACCGTCTCAGTCCCATCCACGAGTTTTGGGAGCATTTGGTTACTGTGGACAGTCCTCGTCCACAAAATATCATGGACAGGAACCATTCCCACATGAAAATCTCATCACTAGTTATATATCATGGATTTGAACGAAAATGGTGTAGACATGTGTACTTATACACTACACTTGACTGTTGAAACCTACTATTACCATTTCTATTCTTTTTCTTCTCTTCTGGTTTGGCTATCTCTGTCACCGCTAAGTCTCACCACTCACTCGCCAGTGGAATCTACTATTACAGATACTATTTCTTTCTCTTCGTTGTTTCTCTCCTCCTATACTCTTGTCTTCACCATTTCTCATACAAAGGTTTTTTTTTTCTCTTCAACTTTTGCTCCAACCTCCACCATTTGTCACTAGTTTAACAACATTCTATACTAGTTTGGGCAGTTGACATCGGATTTGAAAGGTATGCTTGCCATTGTATTATTATTTCAAATTATTTTAGGCTAAAATATTAGAAACTTTCATTCATGATCAACTGTATATATTATCTCACAAACTATACATGAGATGCATAAAATCAATAGGTGCGGTAAAAACTGGTTCACACCACACTTATAGAACACCCATGTGGGTGTGAACAGTTTATGTCTACATAATTTTGCCCACAATTCAAAACAGCTATAGACAATGATGTGATATGAATTGGATTCATCCACAGGGACCCACTAATTTCTCATTCACATTACAAAACAAGCCTTTTTTTGTTGGCTAACTCTGGTATTTTGAAAAAGGGCTTAGGTTCAAACATTGTAAAAAATTTGCCACAATGAAGGTCAATCAATCCAACCATAAACCACAAGTTAATTAAAAATATTGAAGGCAAAATCCACACCATACTGTCTCTTTATTAGGGTTGTCCACGAGTTGGGTTGGGTCGGTTTATTGAGGTTTTTTCAATCGACCCAACCTGGTCGGGTTACCTGAGATGGAAACCGAAACCGACCGAGTGTTAAGCAAAACCAACTTAGTCGGTTTGAATCGGTTTGGATCAGTTTTGGCTCTAAGTTCATCCATGCCCCCCATGGCCCATGTGCCTGTGTGGTGCAAGTTTGGATTATCAGATATTTCAGTTTTTATATAATAGTTTTAAATATAAAATATATTTAAATTAAAATCAATATATATATATTTAAATAGATTATATCGATTTAATTTAAGATCAAAATATATATTTAAATAATTAAGTAGGAACTAAATCGGTTCGATTCAGGTTGATTTTGATTTTCACACAAAAAAATTAATACCAACCCAAACCATCGGTTTATGAATATGTACAACCCAAAACTGACCAGTGATGATGAAAACCCAATCGACTCGGATCGGATCCATTCGGGTTGGTCGGTTTGGTCCTTCTTATGAACAGCCCTACTCTTTATAAACATGCATTTTAATAAGAATACTAAAATTATCATCATCATCTGAAATTGTGTTCTGTGCAAGGTTCAAGTATTGGCGTATCAGCCGGTAACAATACTTTTTTTTAGGTTTTACTTATTTTTTTCAAAACTGGCCGATTCTTATAGATACTTTGAACCTTAGTTCTGTGCACGTGCTCATTTATTGGTAGCTTGGAAAGAGGGTCAATCAATGTGTTCTGTGCACATGCACATTTATTTGAAATTGTGTTCAGACATTTTGGTTGGGGAACAACAGAGAAGCTCTTAATCAAAGCACCCGATAAGCAAAGATAATTAGATCGGCCAGATAGGAAAACAAAAGAAACTGGTTCGAAACTTCAGGAATTAAAAATCAAAATGTTAGGGAACGGTGGAAACCAAAATCCAGTTAAAACTATGTACCCGCGCCGTACATTTGCAAATTGCAACACAAGACGAAATGACTCGAACCCAAACCTACGATTGTGAGTAGGTTTGGAATCGCAGGTTGCAAACCTACAATTTTTGGCAAGGACATTATAAACCAGAAGGTCCAGAACTGCTGAAATTCTATCCTCGTTGAGGCTCGATATTAGATCACATACTGGTGAAACTAGATGACTAGAACAGTATATAAGATGGCATTTCATTTTATTCCAATGGTACATTTCACTGATCATGTCTAACCACTAACCATCCAATTGCACTTAAACCAGAGTAGCCAAAGAAGAATGACCCAAGTAAATTAAAAAACAGTGGCCTCTTTTGTCTCCCCCTTTTCCTGCTTTCTTTAATTCCATTTTCTCAATACATCAGAAAGTAGATTAAAATTTTTCTAAGAAAAGAGGATATCAGGATATTAAATAAACATGATCACGCATCAAAAAAAGAAAAGCTAACAAGACGCTTTTTGCACATTACCCTGATAGTAACCTAGATGCTAACACAATGGAAAAGTGAGACACCAGCTGAGCATTGTTTCTTAATATACTGCAAGCCTCCGTACAAACATCAGTGCTTGTCCTCCTTGGGAATATCCTTCTGGGGAACCTGAGATTCCAATTCCTTGGGTTTTGACTTCTCCATGGTCCTGAAAGGACACCACCATAAGGTACATTACATATAGAAGTTATTAGGCCAGATTCATGAAGAAACAAGCTTTGTTTGATCATTGAA
The DNA here is from genome assembly GCF_056320005.1 of Nelumbo lutea. Lineage (NCBI taxonomy): Eukaryota > Viridiplantae > Streptophyta > Magnoliopsida > Proteales > Nelumbonaceae > Nelumbo > Nelumbo lutea. The sequence goes on from NC_142686.1 coordinate 94,136,303, forward strand.
GGTCAGATACATATGGAACTCAATCTCAGAACATCTCAATGCAGATACATATGAAGGTCAGAATAGATTATTTGATTAGGGCACCAAAAAGGAGGTCATCTGGATTCGAAAATATGCAGAGTAATTGTAAGAAAACTTAGAACCTTGTTTGATCATTTTCAATATGCTAGAGCCTTCTGGGGTTCTTTCACAATTGCAAGATCCATTCTAGAAATATCCCCTATACTGGCCTCGTTTGCTAAATGAAAAGTCTGCTTGTCTTGCAGTCTTATGACTACAAAGGGTCACCTCTTCTCATTTTGCCATCCACATTCAAGTATACTGGCTAAAACTACAACTACAACAAATTGTTGAAGGCTTGACATATCAGCATGGGGAAACTTTAGTTATTAAGAACAAAACCAAGAAAATGGTCCACCAATCCACACCTCCCCCCCCCCCCAAGAGGAAAAAAAAAGACCCAAGAAAATGAATCTATATGCCAGCTTTCTACACAAATATGTTTCATATCATTACTCCAAAGTTTCATTTCACAAAAACCTAAGTCGCAGGATTCTTCTGAATCCATACAACAAGCATGTTGTATACAGCACTCCAAGGTTTCAAGTGATCCACATCCACTCCAAGATATTCCTCAACACCCTCCTCCTCGGGTGTAGGGATGGTAATTTCCCTCGTAAAACCAGGCCCCGCCCCGGCCCACTCGGAATGGGGCGGGTTTTTCCCAATCTTAAATAGGGAAAAGGTGGGGACGGGAAAATTTCCCAAACCTGCCCCAAACTCGATGACAAACTAGTAAAATATTCATGGGTTTGGTATTAATTTCTAAAATACTTCTAAGTTACCCCCAAATTTTTAAAACCTTAGGATCCCACAGTTTCATTTTTATAATACTCCCAAACTGTAATAATCCAATTCCTAAAATACCCCAAATTCCCATATCAATAAGATGTATTTTTAGGTGGTTACATTGGAGCTGGGAAAATTCGGGGATTTCTCGTCCCCGATGGAGTGGGTACCCCGCCCCGCCACCAGGAACAGGGTAGGGTATTTTGGCTACGGGGCAGGAATAGGGAGGGGGTGCCTCGCCCCAAACCCGCCCCATTGCCATTCCTACTCGGGTGCCTTCTCTTGTGCCTCTTTCTTTGAAACCCTAACTCATCCTCCTACTCCTCTTGGGTTGCCCTTGTTAAAAAGGCTTGGAGTAAGCCCATTTCTCCTCAGGTTGGTACTTTTTGCTGGGAAACTTTCCTAGAAAGAATCAACACAAGTGACCTGCTTTAAAGAAAGAGGCCCAATTCTTGTTTATCCTCGAATTGGTTTTCTCTCTACAAGGTTGATGGGGAAACCGGCTACCACCTTATGGTTACTTGTCGGTTTGCTAAATCTATTTGGGAGTGGGCTTTCTTGGGTGCAATTGGAACCCCCCCCCCTTGAATGTGCAAAGTCTATTCTGTTAGTCCTATTTCAGTTGGCCTAAGAAAAGATGAAGGATTATGTGGAGATGCATCAAGGTAGCAATTTGTTGGTCCTTATGGGAATAAAGGAACTCTCGTATATTTTCAAACAAGGAAAGAACAATTGAGAGTTTAACAGAATTGATACACCTAAGGGTGGTTCACTAGCTGAAATCATTGGACCTTTTTATAGATTTTCCCATGACTGGTTTGCTGAGAAATTGGAAAGAGATAGCAAATTCTGCTCAAGTTAAGAGGACTTCTAGCCCCATTTGGATTCCCCCCCCCCCCCGTCCTTAGATTCATAAAACTGAACGTTGATGGGAGTAATCTTGGAAATCCAAGGCTGTCTGGGATTGGGGGTGTACTCAAGAATGAGGAAGGGTCTATTCTGGCCTTGTATTCAGGCCCAATTGGAGAAGGTGACTCTCTCAGGGTCGAGATCTTTGCGGTTTAGGAAGGAATCCAAAGAGCAAGAGAATTGAACATAAGAAGATTGGTCCTTGAAGGTAATTCAGAGGTGGTATTAGATGGCTAAAGGAAGACAACAGTAGCATGTGGAGCTATAGCAATGAAAGGAAAATATTCAAATGGCTTGCTAGGGACATTGAGGTGAAGTACAGTTGGGTGAAAAGAAATGCCAAAAGGAGTGAATAGGGTGTCTTTGTTTTGGGCTATTTTCTAATTTATTTCTCTTTGTAATCTGTTGGTGGGGAGTTAAAGTCATTTTACCTCCCCTATATCTTGTAATTGCTTCCTTTTATTTTAATAAAGCTGATTGCTATTAATAAAAAAAAATTGGTTGTTCCTCCACATCTACCAAATTTAGCCATATAAACTCTTGAATGGCTGGAAAACATGTATCAAACTTACTGGAGCTACTATGATAGTCGTTCTCTAGATAAAGCATAATGCATTATTATTAACCCATATTCTGTTACAGTGGCATCATCATTCATCCAAATCCTATTCCCACTTTTGCACCAAGTATAAACATCCTGTACGACCATTCTAACCTATATAGGGGCTCAACATGGCCTAGATAGTAGATACTGAAATATGAACCTGACCAGCCCATCCCAACCTGATGGCAACTTCAACCTAGGCCTCTGGAGGCCTCTGGCAACATGAGCCTAAAAAATGTATGCAGCACCCTAAGTAATGCATAAACGCATCTCTCTGCAAAAGCATGCATAACAAAAAATAGGTAGAACATCACTATAAGCATAACACAAAGTAAGCCGGAATTTTTATACTGCTCATGGTAACTTTTTTCTTAGATTTACAATTTGAAGGGGCTAGAAGGGCTGGGGCAGATGAAAAAGGACATGGGTCGAAAGAGTAAGAAATGATTTAAGCACTCAAAAATTTAACAATGGATATAACATTAAACAGAACAGAATGGCGAAACAGGATTCATATAGCCAACCCATATGATGATGATGATATGATACAGTCATCCAAGCCAGATTCAAACAATGGACATATATTAGTTTACTCAGGCCGAGATGCATATGATTGGGCTCAAACGAATTCTTGGATAAGGTTTAATTAGATTTGAAAGTTCAGTTCTTAGGGTTAGCACTGCATTCACTCTGCACTAAATAACATAACATAACCTATTTGTGAACTAATTCAATCCAGGTTCATTCCATCAATGTAAATGCTTAATGGCATCCACAGCAAGTTGAATCTTATTCAACCTTTTTAGGTCCTTCAATAAGAAACAAGGCACTCCTCATTATGCCATAAATCTTGGCTAGACCAGAATGAACCACCTCAGTCTACCAGTCCTAGAACTACTGGATGATTCATCAAGTGCAATGCACAAACATAATGTCAAACAAGAATCACAATGTTTATTTATTTTTTTGATAAATCTAAGGTCCGGCTTAAGATCATTATGCCTTAAATCTTGCCTGCACCAGAACAAACCATCTCAGTCAACCAGTCCTAGAACCACTGGATGATTCACCAAGTGCAATACACAAAAATAATGTAAAACAAAAATTCCAATATCCATAATCATCTTAGAGAATATTTTTAGAGTGGCTTGTCAAAAGAAAATCAAGATAAGTGTAGGTTTATTGTAATAAGATCATCATCTAAGCCTTATCCAAACTATGGGATCAGCTGCATAAATCCTATTTCGCTATTCCACATTGTTAATAAGATAAGAAGCCCAACTATAAATAAATGGTGTCCACAGCAACCTTCCCCCCATTCATTGTGATCAATAACCATACGCTCATTGTTTTTTAAAGAAAAAGAGAAAATTTCAATACCTAAGTTCCAAAAGCATAGGGTGCTGGGTGCGGATCAAGAGTGAGAACAGGAATGAAGAGAACCAAACTTGTACCTTGAAGTTGGAAGTGCCTTCAAAACATGGTCCATTGTGCACGTGTGTGTGTGTGTGTGTGACTCATCAAAAAGTCACATCAATGCACATAACAACTCAACAAACATACACATATACATATGCATACACGTAGGAAAGGTGGAAAGGTGTAGTAACTTAAGCAAATGCATTTTCTTTGTCTGTCATACACAATCAAAAATATCGAAGTGGTGCCCTTTTCTTACACATATAGTAAATGGATTTTTATTTTACATTAATTTACTATTTTTGGGGGGAGGGAGAGATCATTGATCAGTAATCTGAAGATCCCATTTGATTTGTGACTCAGAGATGAAGAACCCTGATTCTATTGACATGTCTCATGGTTCTTCAATAATCAAAACTGTTAGCTTCCCATTTTTTTAGTTGTGGGTGGTCAAAGATGCACAAATACCATTTCACTTCCTAAAAAATATTTCAAATTTTCTTTCTTCCAAACTTTCCAACAAACCATGGATGAACTATATTGAAGAAAAAAAGAATTTCTTCCATCAAAACTGACAGCTAGGAGAAGATGGTTCCATGAACTGAGAAAGGGTAACATTAATGGTATCAAGGTCATGTATGAACTACTGAACTCCTATACATTAGTTCCCTGACTACCACCACCACCACCACCACTAACCAAAATGGAAAATAAAGGTAAAAGAAGGCCAACCAACTTATGAATAGATTTACACAGAATGCATTTATTTGGCAATGCAAATACCCTATTTAGATGTCAACTATGGGAACCTTAACAAGTAAAATTAGCCATATGACTGCACCAATTACTGGAGAATCCCAGCATTCCCTAATGCAATTAATATCAACTAATTCAACCTCATTTGCCGCAAGAGACCTGCACAAGGACCTCACCAAGAACTTCCCTTTAATGCGTACACAGTCACAATTTGCTCCTGTCAAAAAGAATTCTCATCAGGTTATGGAGGAAATACTGGCTAATATATCAGCTCAATTATGATGGAAGCAGTGAAGGTAATCCAGGGCCTTCAGGGGTTGGTGGCGTTTTTAGATGGGAGGAAGGTTCAGTGATAGCTCTGTTTTCAAGCCCAATTGGTATTGGGGACTCAGAGTGCAGAAATTTTGGCCTTGATAGAGGGAGTGAAAAAGGCTAAGGAACTAAATGTTAATAGGTTGATCATTGAAGGAGATTCAAAAGTGGTAATTGGCTGGTTAGGGAAGGTAAAGGATGGGTTATGGACATATATCAATGAATGAAGACAATTCAAATGGCTAACTCAGGGAATGGAAGTGAAACTGCAGTGGGTCAAAAGATGTGCCAATTCATTTGAAGATGCACTTAGGGGTGAGAAGAAATGAGTCAAGAGAGATTACCTCCCCCCACCTTTGTATTTAAATCTTATCTTTTTATTCATTAATGAAATACTTCTGTTATTGATAAAAAATTATGTATATTGGCTAATATCCCTACTCAATGGCAGTTCATGGAAGATGGGACACTAACCACTGAACCACCTTGGGTGGAGTGATATGTTTGATTGTTCTATCCACCTGAATAAAAATACCAAGGCCTCATTCGTGTCTCGGTGAGTCATTTGCCTTAGTAAATGCACTTACCCAGGCAGGTATTTCCTAGGAAACACTTACCCAGATAAATAAGTGCACTTACCAATGTTTTTTTATTCCCCAAGTAAAGTTGTACAATAATCGTTTTATCCAAAAAAAGTGACATTATTGAAGGGACGATATTGCCCCATCACGTATTAGCAATTTTCTGCATGGATGGGTAAGTGATTCACCTAAAGTCTCAGGAGGGTATTACTTGTCCAAGAAATGAGCTGCTCCAGAATTGTTCTTTTCCACAGGACCCACTAATACCGAAATACAAACACGGGTTTATTTCTTTTCCATGTGACCCACCAACTTAGCCACCCTCACTTCCCGAAAAACGAATGGGGCCTAAAAGGACTTACTAAGGTTTCGATTATCCTTCCTAAAGCAAACACTAGATCTGTCTCTTACTTTGAATTTTATCATGGGTGTATAAATATGAAGGATTATGTTATGAAATAGTAAGACAAGTACTGAAAGAGATTGGCTGATGATGAATGAGGTGAGGATAAGGAGAATGGGAGAAATAATGGAGGAAAAAAGCATTTATGGATAGGGATTTGAGATACCTTCTTAGGATTTTGCTGCATTGGAGTGGGCAGGCATGTCTAGTATTATCCAACTTATTAGGCTTAGTAGCTTTGAGGGGCATGAGACTAAAGGGCTTTCTCTATTGATATGAAGCTTGGAAAGTGAGTTCTATATTGATATTGAGATGGAACAGGAAGTGAGATAGCTTGACTGACGGTGAATAAGAAGAATAAGGAGAGGGAGGGAAATGAATAGAAGCAGCAGATAAAGGAAATAGGACTTTATGCACTGTTATTTGATGTTAGCTGAATTTGTGTGGCAAGTCATCCCCAACACCACCCCTTTTATTGGGTTAAGTAGTATTTGGGTTAGTAGACTAGTAATGCTTTTGATTTGAAGCTTGGTATGGTGAGTTCCAGGGATGAGCTGCTGGGATAAGAGTAATTTCTAACCTTACTTTGTGATAGAAAGATGTATATATCATCATAACCCTTCAATTTGGGGGTGGTGGGGAGGAAAGGCCACATGTATTGCATCAAATGTAGACAAAAAAAAAAAAAAAAAAAAGAAGAAGAAAGAAAAAAGGTTCATGAGAGGATGTAAAGACAACCTTCCTCCTATGCTAAAATAGTAAAAGGAGTTGTAACCATACAAGAATGGCCTTTGAACCCTAGATCTGGTTAAACTTAAACATCAATTGTAGCATTAGCATTCCTAGAAATCCAACTAATCTGATGACAGGGTTGCCTTGTGCCCCTGCCTTGGTGTTTCTATAAGTGGTGTTACAATTTTAGGTGTAGCACACTTGATCCATGTCATATTGAAAAATAAGGATAAAGGGTGTAAAAGAGCATCACAAAGGATCAATTTTCAATTTAGATAGCCATAAATAGGGCAAATAAGCAATGGGAAAGCAATATCTTCACCACAATAGGGCTTCAAATACTTGAGATGGGAAGGTTGGATGCGGACCTAACCTCTAGCATTTTAGCATGAAATGGCACCTCCCAGACTTAAACCCACATTTTCACTCTTGTCAACCTGAGATTTTACCATCCAACCAAGCAATGACCTCAACATAATAATGGTATATACCCTTCTCAGAACCTCCATTTTGATTTGATTGCCTTCTAAATTGGCTATAGCTTAGAGCTACATATCCAACAAGTTGAATTCAGTACTTCCGATTTTACCATTCAACTCATAACAATGACAAGTTTTAGTAATCTATAAATGAGAATATGAGATAAAAAAATAAATAAACAAAGAGAATGACCATATGAAAAGCTTACTTAGAAGCAGCAGTAGATTCTTCTTCGAGCCACTGGCGAATATGGCGAACGTTGCGCCTGAAAACCGCAGCAGATTGTTTGACATCACTCCTAAGGAGAAGAATAGCGGCACTTACGCCGACGACAGTGAGAACGAAGTTCGTCAAAGCCATTGGTGCGAAACCAAATTCCCTTATGATCCGAGAGTTCTTTAACTAATGGCCAATAAGGAACCAAATAATAGGTTTTTATAGGGGACCCTGGCAAAGCTTTCTTTTCCTTTGGGGTAAATGATCCTGCAGCAGTTGGACATGGTCAATCTTACGCGGATTATTTTATCAGCTAAGCATATAATCAAACTACTAGAGATGTGACAGAGGAGCTTGCACCGAGAAGGTTTGGAGTACGATCTCTATAGAGAAAAAATAAAAGAAAAGAAAAATAAAAAATTCAAATCATTCAGAGGAAGGCATCGTTTTTTCTTTTCTCTTATCTGAAAATCCGTTGCTACCTTCGATCTCTTGGAAGAATACTCTTCGATTTCTTCGATTTCTTCGGTTCCACAGGTCTGGTGCTCTGCTCAGTTCAACGAAGGATTGTATTGTAGCCTTGGAGTTTGTTTCTCTCTCCTCTTACTGCCCATCTTTCATATATTTCATTGGGAAAATTCCTCATCCGTACCTGTAATTTGGCTCGAATGATAATTTGGTCCCTGAACTTTAAAATGCCCTAAAAATGTTATCAATCATCGAAACAATAAAATTAACACTCAAATTCTTGATTCTTCTGTATAGTCACCTAAAGGTCTAAATTGGGTCGTGTCACCCGTGGCCCAACACGGCCTGACATGACAGTATGCGGGCCATACCCGACTCGTCAAAATGGTCTACGTCATGTTAGTCCTAGGGTTTTAGGTTCGTGGACCGGGTCGACATGGCACAACCAAGTGGGCCATGCCACCCGCAGCCCAACCCAATACGACCCATATACAATAAACAATTATTTTCAATTTTATTATACTAATTTATTTAATTATTGTATATATAAACAATGGTATACATCAAAATTCCTATAAAATTAAAATTTTAAGTTTTTTCAATTTTCTTAAATAAATAGACAAAAATAGCTTGGGCTCGGTTCATGGCCCAACTTGGCCTACGGGCCAACCTAGCCCACGGCACGGCATAACACGGCATGGGCCCGCATGGCTGATTAACGAACTAGTTAACAACAGGTATTGAATTGTCACATTTTGAAAATTCAGATATTGAATTGTCACGTTTTAAAAGTTCAGATATTGAATTGTCACATTTGTAAGTTCGGATATTGAATTGTCGCGTTTTAAAATTCAAGGACCAAATTGTCACATTTTCTCATACTCCCTATTTCATTTCATGGTCTTTTTGGATTTATGCGCTTATGCCCCACATTTTATGAACTTTGTAATTTATCCCTACAGTTCTAAAATTTACATTTCTTTCCCACTTTGTTAGTTTATTTTTCATGCAACAACTAGGCCGGTGTTTGGCATGGTTGCGTTGCCACTTGAGGCGTTTCAAGCCCAAAACGGACACAGAACACCAGGGCGTTGTGTTTCTATTTGTGCCAGCCAGGCTCTTAATAATATGGAAACTTGAAACTTGAAACCTGTGTTTGATTGAGGCTAATGGTTTCAAAAGTACAAATTGATTTTGGTGCAACAGCAGTTGAGTACCTCCTTTTAATCTTCAAATTTATATATACTCATCCAATGGCTAATATTAAACCAGTACTATAAAATTTTAATCTTCAAACTTATATACTCATCCAATGGCTAATATTAAACCAGTACTATAAAATGACAAGCTAAACTTTAAGAGTTCAGACATATTTTTGGACATTAATGACAAAAATATTACTCTTATTTCAAAAAATGGGTACACATGTCATTAACGAAGTGGTAGATTTCTGACCAATAGGTTTACCCAAAGTACACATGTCATTAAATAATTGAAATTTTAAAACATGTTTGATAAGATTAGATTTGAACACGTGACCTCTTATTTTATATATTGCTTAATTACTAATAATCTATTTAACAACTATTTATTGTATATATTACTTGATCACACACGTACAAAAATGTAAATTAAGAGATTTAAACTTTAATCATTTGCTTTAAAAATTAAAGAATTTGGCATTTATCCACCATATTTAAATATATTATATACAGTATTTATATGACCCATAGTATATATACATATATACCACATCATCACAATTTAACTTTGGATTCGACCTCGGTTAAACCTCACATTTCTCCGATTCTATGCCCAATCCAGTTTTCTGAACATTGCACAAGACTTACAAAATTTATCACCAATGGACTTATATATGTCTATCATGCCTCATCTCACCACACCTCTCCAAGGGGCTTTCATGACTGGGAGAAATATTCTTGATATATAGGAGCCGTGGCTACAGAGATTATTCACTGACTAGTAACTTTATTATGAAACTTCATCACTTGAAAGCATACAACAGAATGGAATGAAGCTGTTTCTTATTCTGGGTGTTGCAATTGTGGGGCTTCGATGATTTCTTTTTTGCTCTATCATTTATATTTGGGTGCTTATTTTGATGACAATCATTTAAGTAAAGATAATTGGAAGGCAATATTTGATAAAATTTCTCATAAACTAAACAATTGGCAGTTGAAATTTGCATCTCAAGTAGGTTGTGGTGTATTATTCAAAAGTGTGGTGGAAGTTTTACTTTTACCTACTTATATTCTACATCTCTACCTCTTTAATTAATCAACAGGATTCAAGCAAAATAAATAAGTTGTGTAGGGAGTTTTGGTAGGGTTATGTGGACAAGGAGCACTCCTCCTTTCACTTGAAGAATTGAGATTCCATAGAAGATGGAGGTTTGTATTGAGGTGCTTGCTGATATATTAGTATTGTATACTTGGAAATTAAATATGTAGAACAATGCATTCAATGGACATGGTACAGGGTGGGATATAGATGCTCTACATGACTTGTGGTCATGAATTGATGGGTAGAGTCCACGAGTTCACATCTGCTCCCCACACAGGGCACCCCATTGTTGGTGTGAAAATTTTCATGCAACATAATTCATTCAATCAAGTGAATGAATTTTTATTATTTTGGGTAAAGCCCATTCTGGGTATCATACGGATTATTCCCTTTAATTATATCTCTACAAGAAAGTAGAGAACACCTTTTGATGTTGACTTGGAGAAATGAATGCATAGAACAAAAGAAAAGAACAATAAAATACTTAAAAATAACTTTTCATTTGCATTTCTTTTACATTAAGTGTACAAGAATAAAAAGGAAAAAAAAGAAAAATAAAAATGAGAAACTATAAAACAATACATTTCTCTCTTTTCTTTTTGATACAAAGAAGATTTCCTTCTCACTCCTTTCCTCACAATAAGTTGTAGTCAATCAGATGAAATCTTGATCTTAATCCTTTGTTTTTTTTTTTTTTTTTTTTGCACACAAAAGGGGAACTATAATTGAATATTTGACTGTAGACGGTTTTTACCCATCTATTCTTTATTTTCATTTTAAGGGAACAATAGTTAACCCTTGAGAATTAGACTGTATATGGTTTAATCCCTAATTTTGTCTTGAAAGAAGGTCCATAATCAACCTAGTAGAGGCACCTGGTTGTAGATGGTTTACTTACCTCTATTTCCTTTCTTAAAAGTGAAAATAAAAGAGAGAGAAAGAAGGATACGTAGTAGAAGACATATATAGGAATTATTTGCGAAGAAGACCTTTCTTTCCTACCTATATTAGGGAGACTTCTTTTCCTTCCTTGTCTTCCCTTGAGCACTTCTCTTTTCTTCTTTCTTTATCTTAGCTTTTCTTCATAATCTCTTGAGACAATTTTCTCTTAAGAGTGTCAGTGCCTCTAACTTCCCCTTAAGGAGCTTAAATAAAGAGTGGGGTAGTTATGTATCTACCTCTTCCTCCTAGGTGAAAGACATTTGTCCCTCTCACTTACAGAGAGGGAATTCCCATACGGAATATTTTTTTATAGTTTTGATGATTTGACTAGCAAATTGACCAACTCACTTATTTGGGTTATTAAATTATTAATATTATTTGGATTAAAAAATGCCTTCAACAGTGCCCTCTTAAGCACGATGAGCCTAGAATCATAGAATATGGGCACACAGGGGTCAAATAAGTAGTTAAAGTCAAAACTTATGAAAGTTCTATCATTAGAAAAGAATTGAGCCAAAATTGGAAGAGTCCTAATATGATCAGGACTCTTGCAATACCTTAAGTGGGAGACCTCCTTAGATCTTAAGTTCGAGTTCACTCCCCAACGCAACAGACTTTTTGTAATCATGCCACAATCTTATTGATTCAATGAAGGCCCTCTCTCTCCAACAATCTTTGTTGGATTTTCTTTTTTCTAAAACAACCTCCTCATCTCAGGTTCTCACATCTCACATCCTTATTCATTCATCAGCGACAAAATGTAAGATTGAAAGCCCCCATGACCTAGGATATTATCCCTTAGGATTGGACTTTTATCCTTTATGTTGATATTAGCAGGGAAATTTCATCGTTTGTTTACTTTAATGGTAAAATTATGTTAGATTCATTATCAACCATTTTGGTTTATTCAAACTTCTTGTTGAATCTTATGTTATCTTCTTAATTTTTTTTTCTAGATTTGCTTAAATTTCTATAGGTAACTAAGTAGTAAAATCATGTTGATTAGCTTAAGGGATTCAGTTGGTTGGGCTGTAGATCTCTATTGATTAAAACCATGTTGATTCCCGTTTGCACTAAGATAGCAATTAATTAAATTCTGAAATGTGTAGTCTCATCTTGGAAGCAATCCCTGTTCATTGGAACAAAATGAACACTCCTATATATTTGAAAATCTCATCTTGACACTAGAAGCAAACCTTAGAAAGGTTTTGAGCATGCTTACACATGACTATCCATTGCATGGAATTCAAAGAATCCCCTTCCTCTTTTTTTGATTATGACTCTTTGTAGGTTTGTATTGTATGTGATTATTCCAGATAAATACATCTATTGTATATAGGCTCTTTTGTATGTGCAATTGATATTTTTTTTGTTAATAGAATTGTACTTTACCTTTTAAATGAAGTTATTGGTTGGATTTCAAATTTGGCCAAGGTCCTGCTTTCCATGCTTGCTAATGAAAACTATTTTTTTTTTATCCAAGAGAATGAGCACCCGTACTAATTATTCTATATTCTATATGTGCAAAATTAAATTTCTGACTTGCTTCATTATATATTTATTTCTAGTTATTTCAGTAATTAGATATAAGTTCAATTTGATTGCAATGGTTTTTGATATGAGATACTGAGACAACTTTGTTTTCTTAGATCCTGGACACTTACATGGTATCTCACCTGAGGGGAAAAAACCAATTTTTCCCAGGAATTGGTCAATCATAGATCTAGCCCGGTCACCCTTCTTTTTATTTTTTTCTTCTTCATGGTCTATATCATATTGAGATGCAAAATTTAAAGGTGTGGATTTAAGGGTTCTTTTTTTTTTATTTAATTAAGAGTTCATGGTTATGATCTGCATTTCGCCAACAGTATTATTGTGATTAAGTACTGATGACTAATCTTTGTGACCTCTCTAGTCAATGCAATGACTAGCTATTCTTGGTATTAAAAATTTACTTTATGCACACCATTGAGTGGAAGAAAACATAAAAGAACCTATCTTCCACACTCTCTTATTTATGCCTTCTTTATGTTTATACACCATCAACAATGTTCCATCACTAGTTGAAGTAACAACATCCATATAACCGAATGAGATCTACTCCTTACACATCTTGGAATTTAGCTTCTATATCTTAATAAGGAGTTCTCTTTTTTCCAATTGGCATTGCATTTTCAGGTTGTCTTGTTGTGAAGTGCAATTATTGCTCTTTTTCTTTGATTCTTGGAGTCATCTCTTACTTTTGGAGTTTTTGGTCTTTTTCAAAGTGTTTTGATGGAATTTTTATGGAGCATTTCTGTTGTTCTAGTAACAGAAACACAATTTTTTGCTGCTCAATAGAACATCAGAATCATTCCCTATGAATGTCATCATATGTTATCTAAATTTTTATGAATGAAAATGTTTGAGGACCTCTCCCAACTACAGCAAATGCTTGACTAGTTTAATTCCCACTAGTCATTTTAGATACAAATAGAAAACCTAGGTTATAACTTGGTAAAGTATTATTGTCTCTGTGTTCTGAATTCTCAAGAAAAATTATCTTCTTGACTTAGAGTTTATTGTTCTGATATGATCTTCTTGCATTGGACACAAAAGGTTCTGATATGCTTTGAGATGTGCCTTTTGAGCTTTTCATGGCCAATTACAAGGAAATCCTCAACTCAAAAACATGCATAACTGAATGTCTTGTTACTGTGTCCTTTACTAAATAAGTCATCAAGGAGTCAAGGTAACCCTCACACAGACAACCTATAATTTCTGTTTGGTGAGAAATCCAAAGAATTCAAATTGGCTATCAGTCAGTCTTTTGAAGGATTGTTCCCTCCTGTCTCTTTTAATACTTTAATCAGGAGTGTTTCAAAACAGTAGAACCAACTTAGCTTGATTTTCAGCTCACAAACAGGCCCTTAGTTATATATTTGTTAAGTTTTTTTTTTTTTTTTTTTGTGGTGAACTTAACGCCACCCATGACCCAACAACTGGAGTCCAGAGACAGACAACCCATAGATCATGAAATGTCACTTTTGAAGGTTGTCTTCTTCTATTCGTGGGATCTCAATTTTGTAAAGTTCTTCAATAATTTTCAATTCTAAAATTACTCTTGTCACATTGCTTTCACTCCAGCTGGTCTGGGTTGTCATGGATTAGTTATTCTAAACTGTTTTGTTGGAACATTCTCTCGAGGTCCAGGATTGATAGAATATGTTGAGGTTCCATAGATAGAGAAGAGAGGGTTGGGTTTGGCGCAATCTGAACTGGACCTAACTAAGAGAGGGGTCATCAAACCCAACCAATATGTCTTTATCTCATATATAATTGCATATGGGTTCAACTATGATATCGGAGAGAGATGATACTTGAAAAGCTCACAGCCCATCAACTAATATCATTAAAAATGATTGATGATATTAATCAAAATTCACAGGGGTGCTTAGAGTTTAAAGTAGTGTGCCTTTTGAGATGTGCCTCAAACTTACCTGGGTCTCCTGAGTATGGCCTTCTCAAAGGGCGGGCAACAGGATAGTAAGAGTAGTCCTGCAGAGCCATCAGGGGAAAACTGTAAGATAGATAGATTAGGAATACACATTATGAGATTTTGGTAATGGAGCCAGGTCGGTGTTTGCTGTTTCCTTATTACCCAGGATTCTTTGTATTCTTTCTCCATTCTACGTGCTGATGAATAAGCTCCATCTACAGAAATACATTGCAAAGGTTATATGCCTTATCCTAGTTGGTTACTCAATTCCACAAAAGGAGGTGTACTAACCATCAGAACCTTGAAATTTACTACTACCACCAACTTTTGTAGAGCCATATGACATAAAATAATTTGATGAAGGTCCAAACCCAAACATAACTTGTGCAGTCCTGTTGAAAGTAAGAAAACCAGAAAAAAGAAAAGGTAACTGATAAATCAATAAAATAGTACCATTTATCCACGCTAATCCATGCTTTTGTTAGTGTTTTCCTTTAAGAACACATAACATGGACTTAAGGAGGCTCAAACCTGGGAATTCTATTGGTTGACTAATTGATTGCTATAAGCAATGAGGTCTTCCACTGCACTTCTCCTTTGCTCTGATAGCTTCTCCAGCCCTCCATCAAATATTCTCTTCTCTGGGGTATTTATGTTCTGTTGTTACTGTTCTATTCCTCGTTAATAGCTGCTGCAGCTGCTACTCAAAGCTTTCAGAACAGCAGCAATGACCACCATCAAGTTACTAGGCAAGAAATCCAGGTCGTCATTGCCAAAGCTGTAGAGCTCAGAGCTCTTCATGCTGGAACAGCCCTGCAAATCGCAGGTTCCCTAGCTCTGCTTCTCCCTCTCTTTCACGGCCTTCCTCTCAGCTCTCAGCTCATGATTACCCTGTTTTTACTCGGGTGAGTTTTCTCAGTTTCCTTTTTTGGGTTTTGTTGGCTAATTTTTGCCCCATCAATTCCTAAGTTGAGTTGATGTCATAGGTTAATTTAATGCAAATTTAAATTTAATATGCTGTAATGACATTACTGAGTTTTCCTGTAATGGTAGCTTTTAAGGATTAAATTTAATAATTAGTCACTCTCCTTGTAATTACAGATCCCCATAAAACTAGTTACATTACAAAAAAGCCGTCTTTTCTGTAAGAATACTGTTACGTACTGTCCGGTTTTAGAAGTTCTGAATTCAATGCTCATCATGATTGATAACTTCTGATTCTTCATTACCTTAATTGCAGGCTGAAGTAGTCGTGCAGTGCTGGGATCTCTGTTTCATGTTCTTCCTCATGGTGGTTCTTGGGGCACTACTGTTTATAACTCAAGTTGTCAACTAATTGTGACATGGGTTGTTTGTAAAACCCATGTTTATTTACAGCTTTGTATTGGTCAGCATCCCAAAAGGAAACTAACATTATTAATGATGGTTTGTTATAGGGAAGTCTTTTTGTTATAAATGGTCTCTCTTAAACCATCACAATCCAATTTATTGTCAATTAATGATGGTCTCTCTTACACCTAACAAGCAAATCCTTTTCCCAATATATTGGTTTTAATTTGATTAATTTTTGCATTTGCTTTAATGAAAAAAGTAAATTAAAGAAAAAAGAAAGAAAGAAAGAAACTATATTTTACAGATTGTACATTTGTACTAGCTTTACTTTATTTGTGTAAGTAGTCCTGACTGACTCCTGAGTTAAGTAGTCCTGTACTAGCTCTAGTTTAGCCTTATGTCTTCTGTTTCTCTAAATGATTTTTTTCAACTGTCCTCCTAGATGTTTATTTATTTATTTTACCCCTGAAGAAATAAACTATTCACATTCATATGTGGAGGGACCTATGGTAGCAGATTGGTGATAGCTCTCTTCTTTCCTCAGCCTAGTGTGGTTGTATTTTTAAAGTACTGTTTAGAAAAGGAAAAACAGTTTATTGTCATTATTCTACTGATGATGGGTAACTGGCAGCCCCGATATGTGGTGAACCAAGTGACAGCCGGATACTATGATTGCCCCAGAAACGTTGTGAAGTTTTTAACAAATCTCCATGCTACCTTCCGAATGCTTAATCTCCGCAATGATTTCCTGTGAAAGAAGTTCGCAGGTAATTTATATCATTCAATTGCTTTCTTCTCACAAAGCTTCCAAATTAAATACATCTCGTTTGTCCTCTGGAATAAAACCAGGTTTATCTGAAATCATCTGGTTTCATGCTGCTAAAATGTTTCCCTTTTTATTAAAGCCCTCTCTTTCTTCTATGTTATCTGAAATTTAATTTATAACATCACACAAGTTGAATTGTTTGACCAAGAGAGAAATGCAATTACAATCATTTTTAGAACACTGTGCCAATGTAAATGTATGAACTACAATAAAAAATGTTTATTCTATGTCTTCTATGTTCCCAATGCTGTAGCAAGAAGTTCTACTGTGAAGGACAAACCGGTTGTAGTTTGGATACCCCCGAAAGAAGGTTTTATCTGCAAGCTAAAGTTTGATAGCAATATTCTTGGAAACTCAGGGCCGGCTGGCACAGGAGTTTTTAGAAATAATAAAGGGCACATTCTTGCTGTATTTTCAGGTCCTGTGGGAGTAGAGGGCTCGGTGTATGTTGAGTTCCAAGCAGTCTTGCAAGGAGTACAAATTGCTAGAGACCTAATTAAACTATGACAGATTGGTAATTGAAAGCGACTCTTAAAGCCATGTTCTTTTTTGTTTGATTTACCCAGATAAATGAAGTTTCTTATTTTGCCGTGTTCTTTTGCAACACCCACTTTCCTGGGTAAATTGTTATTTTTTTCATCTCTTTCCAATTTTAGCCTTTGGACATAGATTTGAAAACCATGTCACAAAGTCTTAAATGCCCCTAAAATTTTTGGAAATAAACCATTCTGCCTCTTCTTTTAAACCCAATTTGAGCCTAATTCAAGTTTTTCTTCTAGAATGATAGAAGAAAACACCATCTGCCATTATTTTGGGCTCAAATTTTGGGCATTTAAGACTGTTGTCATAATTTCTGGTTTTCTTTATGAAAATCAAACTAGTTCTGGTTATTTAATGAACCATTGAATTTTCACAAATAACAAATAGAATTCCCACTCTGACTGGTTGAAACCTCAAGAGCTCCTGTTAATCCTGCACCTACACCAGCTGGCTTTTTCTTCCTTAGTCGTCTTCCCTTTTCTTTCTCAATCCTAACTGTGAGATTACCAGTTTGCGGTGATTCCACCAAACTAGAGATCTCAACTAATGCTGTAGACTTCGACACCGAAGATGATGATAACAAGAGTGCTTCTTTTTGAGGTTTTGGCACATTGATAGTCCTTTCTTGGTTACCCTGCTTATCACATCATTTATGGAGAAGTTACATGAGTTTCAAAACAATACAGAAACCAAGGATCCAAATACAAAAAACAAAACAAATATTGATCATACCACCACAAAGATTTTGTTTCACTCTATCCAAGAATCGGAAGAATGTAAACCTCAATGACTTGATGAATAAAATCGGACCGAAGACTCCCCAAAACCATGGCAATGATAAAAGTATCTGCAGCCACTCCTACTCCATTGTCATCTTTATCTCCTTCAGCTCCACCACCACCACCACCACCAACCGTTGGAATTTGGGACATATCATCTCCAGTGCAGCCTTTTGTGAGTGGAGGTCCACAGAGTCCTTTGTTACCAAGAAAACTGGATGCAGTAAAACCTTGAATTTGTGTGCTAGATGGAATTCTTCCTGACAAATTATTATTTGACAAGTTCAAGTGACTCAAGAAGGTCAAATTGGACAAGCTCTGAGGAGTAGTACCAGAAAGTTGGTTTGCTGAAAAGTCAAGGAATTTATAATAATCAACCCAACCTCAACTTTATTCAAGACAAAGCAATAAACCATTGAGTAGTTCAACCACTTCATTTTCTATAAAACAAGTTCACTAAATTACTAAGGTTACAACTTGTGCTGGGTTAGCTCAAATCCAACCTGGAAATGTAAAGGTTCGATTCAAAATATGAACATGACTTAACTTTCATGTAGATGTAGGTATGCATTAAAAAAAAATATGTAGGTTGGATTTGCTTCAGGACATGGTAGAATGTCCAGAACAAATTTCAAACCAAACCCCATAGGGTCTTTCGACTGGGTCTAACCTGAACTGGACTTGGTTAGTCTGCCATCTGTGGATTCGTCCAAAGTTGCAACCCCTTAAAACTATTTTATGCAATATCTTAATGGTAGTAGGGCTGTCAACGTGTTGGGTCTGTGTAGAACTGAAGAAACCAATATAGCCACTTGACTTTTGATCAGAAGCCATGGCACTGAAGTTGTTAAAACACTGAGGTATGGATTCTGTGCAATTCTGCAGAGATGAAGGTAACTCTCCAGTCAACCTATTGTTACGCAAGTGCAATGACTGGAGCTCGGTTAGAGAACCAAGGGATTTTGGAAGGTTCCCACTTAGGTTGTTGTACCCCAGATTCAGAACATTCAGCGGTTGCCAGTTCATCCAACAATCTGGAATCTGTACTGACAGAAGATTGTTTGAGAGATCAAGATATTCCAGTATATTTGGTTCACTGAACTGATCACAAAGGAAACGGGTGATAGACCCAGAAAACAAGTTGTTAGAAAGGTCGAGTTCAACTACACCAGATGTGAAACGGGGTAGTAGTCCAGTTAAGCGATCGTGACCTAAATATATTGCTGCACTATCAGCTTGTATTCTCGACAATCCTGGAAAGCTACCACGGATTTGGTTGTGAGACAGGTCTACAAAGAATATATGAGAAGACAATTTCCAAAACCAATTAGGAATGGTATCTGAAATTCCTGTATTGGACAATACAGGATAGTCCTTTCTTGGTACATTACACATATACCTTCATCAATATGATTCAAAGCTTATCTATTCCCTTTTTTCTACTAATGGAAAAGCATCCCCCTAAATTTTTGCAATATAAAGTCCAACCATATAGCTAATGCAGCTCTATGATTTATGTATAGAAAACTTATATATATATATGATTCCTAACAGTAAGATATGCAATATGAAGTCTAATCATATAGCTAATGCAGCTTATTTGACTATCACAGGTCTCATTTTGCAAATTTGACTTCAATAAGCACATCCATATAGTTGAAAGTGCAAAAGTTAAGTAAGTATCACCTGAATGGGAGTTGCCTTCTTAATGGTCTTCGGTAATTCATCAGCCAATATTGGCCAGAATGGGCTTAATTCTTGGCGAACATAATAGCAGAAGTAAAGGTTAACTTGGCAAAAAAGGAATAGAAGTGAAGATACCGAAAGTAAATGAGAAGTAACCAATGCTACATTATATCATCACCTTTTGTATCACACGCCATGTCGACGACTCAAATGGGTAGGCCTCTGAAGTTCCAACTACAGGCTCATCAATAAAACTTTGACACATGCCAGCACCGAATTTACCAGAGAATCAAGATTATAGCCTCCTTCTAAAGCCATCACTATCTTTCCCTGAGCAAACTCCATTAGCTGAAAAGCAATTGAAAAATAAAATCAAATGAAAAGCAAGAGAAGGAATTCTCCACAAAACAACTTTCAGAGTGCAAAGTTATGAAAGATACTTTGCTGGGCAATATAATGAGTTATTTTGAAATCTGAGTATAAAGTTTAGAAAGCGAACACACAGAGCAGGTTTAATTGAATGCTAACCTTTTTCATCATAACAGAATATCCATATGGTGTGATTTGACCACCTCCTAGAGGATCACATGTGGCTGTTCCAAGAGATGGACCGATGATATTTAATATGTGAAAATAGTTAGCAGAGGCAACTGCAACGCGTGTATTACCCAAATTTAACAGTTTTCCTAGAAAGAATTGACAAATGGGATGCATCATTATCAAGGAACATCTTCAATGGTTACATAGCTAAGAAGGCTCCCAATATAAATACAATACAGAAAACAGAAAAAAGTCTTCCTCAATTTGTTCTTCTGAAATAATAAGGGATTGTTTTCACCATTGGCAAGTTCTTGGGAAAATGGCAGGACAACAATATACAGCCACCTCCACCTATAGCTGCCATTCAGTAAATGAAAAGGTCCTAGGTCTCATCGATTTAATACAAATCTAAAGAAATAAAGAATATAGTGGTGGCCCTGAGAAATGTGAAGATTTAGCAGTTATCATGACTAGCGCGAACCTGCATTAAATCCACAAGAGATTAGGATAATGTCTAGATTAAAATCCCTGGCAACAGGAATCAAAATATAGTCCCAAACTGCCAGGTAGTCTGCATCACACATCGCCCATGCTCCCAGGGAACATTTATATTATATCCTGCACCTAATCCTTCTCCAACCATAGTGTAAAAACCATCATCTCCCCTGGAAAAAAGCTTCTAGAGTCAGTTGAAAATTAATTGCTCCAGTTCAGACTTGAGATGGTAATTTCTGCTATATATGAACCAGGTAAGAAGAAGGTAGCACCAATTGTATCTTACAAGAAGAATGTATAAAGCTTATTGGGAAGCCAATGACAAAATTGTTCTGTACTGAATTTTTTAAATTAGCTACATTGCTAATTGCCCTATAACCCCAAACGTTACAGTATTGAAATGAATTATTGGTGCAAAACTTGCGAGAAAGTGGTTATGATTTATGCCTATAAATCAAATAGCATGCGACCTTCCATCAGTTAACTCAGTTCAACCCATATAGTAGGTTGGCCTATCTGAGCCAATTTTATCAGTCAATTCTTTCATTAAAAAAATATATATATTTATTTTTTCAGCCTAATCAAAATCCATTAGAAGATATTGAATACTGAATGAAGAAGCCATCAGAATTGGATGCAAAATTCATGAAATAGAAAACAACACAATGTTATCTGGAAATTCAAAATTAATCAACTACTTACAGTGATTCACTGAGTAGATCTTCTATAACAAGAATTGTTTCTGTTCTGATTCTGAAAACTCTAGGTATCACAGTTGATTAAAAAACCAAAATACTAGAAACAAAAAAAAAATCAAGATAAAAAGGAAATCAATGAAATAATAATACAAGAGAAACAATAAGATGAGAAGCAAAATTTTTTGAATAAGATGAAAAAATAAGCAACAACCAATGCATTACAGAGGAACGGTGGATCAACGTCAAGTGAAATAACGATTCTTACTCTTTAAATGGAGGACAACTAGACGGAGCGGCGACAACAACTGAGATGATCAATGGTGCCGGCAACAGATGGAGGACGGCGACGGCAACTCTTCAGCATTTGCAATGACTTGATGTAGCAACAGCGAAGGCAGAGAAGCAGGACTCCGAGAAACGCAGGGGTGATTTTCGGAGGAGAAACGTAGAGATACGCAAAGGTGATTTTGGGAGGAAAAGCGCAGAGAAGTAGAACTCAGAGATAGGCAGAGGGATTTTCGAAGGAGAAACGTAGTTTGTTCATTGAGAATAAAACAACAAAGTCGAAAATGTACATGACACATTGAAGTAGAGAGAGGAGTTGTTACAGTTGCTGCTAGATCTCAATTCATAATCTATGCTACAATCTTTAGCTCACAACATACAGTTATTGCACCAATTATTATTTCCTTAGTTATTGTATGCTTGGTTGCAGTTAATTAATAATTTTCTGTTTCTCGGTTGAACATCATTGGATGATATCATGCTAGGCCATTACCAACTAATAGTCCTGTAATGGATAGTCTCCACATCTGCATTTTGATTGCTCTGACCAAATAACTCAATTTGTTTATGATGGTTCGGATGTTCCATTTTCTGCCCCTCCACACTAAAAATCATTAAGCATAAGAATGAATCAACCAATGAGACATTGTTTAACAATTTAGAGGTGATAAGCAAGCTGTGGGATATGATAGCAGAATTTTCTGTAATCTCAAATTTATTGTTGCTGGAAGGTAAAAGAGAGTGATGAAAATGAGGGGAGGAAGTGTGTGTTTCAAGAGTTCTTAATTTCTATGAGTTGCCATCCAAGGAAATAATCTGAGCGCATATTTTTTCAAACTTTCTGTTTTACAAATTACCTTTTTCCTTCAGATCCTCAATCTGCTCCCTAAATAACTGAGTCTGGAGTACAAGTACCATCAAGTGTGTAAATTATCAGTTCAGGATGTTGAAATATCTCTCCGAAAAATCTAGTATCAGTGGTTCAAATTGTGTGCCTTTCTTGCTCTGATGGTGGTCAGGCTTCTCTCTAGCTGGTTCTCTATCTGTTGTAGTTCTTCTAGAGAACATGATCCCAAGTTATCTGTTTACTAAATTGTCATAGCCAAGTCAAAGATATTTCTATTGGGAAGTCAAAGCCAAGGCAGAGTCTAATCAGTATTGGTGGTTTGCCACAACCAAATCAAAGCCAAGCCACAATTTTATTCTGTAACATTTATTATGGTTTATAAATTGTACATTGTTATCTGTTTACTAAATTAAATTATAAAGACTATTGGCTGCATCAATCATCTATTGGCTGACCTATTACAGATCTAAAATTTGTATTTGTTAATGGCAGACAAGGCAGTCTTATTCAGCTAAGCGCATGTCTGATGCTGAGTCATTGAATTATGTTTAGTTTATTTCTATCTCCAGTCACTAAAATTGTCTGGTTTTTTGTTGAACTGGAAAAATTAGGTGAGTGGGGGAGGGGGTGGCTACACACTAGCAGAGGATCTTAACAGCACCTTCATCAATCAAGCCTCTTGGGAGCGCCAGCCTGTAACTTCTCGAGGAAAAGAAAGAAAATATGGTTCGATTTGAAACAAAGTTTACAAATATTGAAGCTTCATGTTGTCTTCAATTTCAACTTACCAAAATTTCCACACCATAAAACTAACTATTTAGGGCTGATAATTCCCTTGTTCTAGAATAGTCATTTTTAATTAGTTACTCTGTAATCTAGCATTTGGCAGCATTTCCATTTTTACTGTTATTCTGTATTATCACTCAAGCTGCAGTAATATTAAATTTACTGTTTTTGTAAAAGTAAAATCAACTGCTTATTAAAATGATTATTCTATTAGAAGATTAAAAGTAATTATTAGTCTTGAAGATTGTGAAACTTCTCTTTTACTGTTCCCATGGATATGAATTGTAGTCAGAATTGGATGCTCCTATGCTGCAAGGGCATAGGCTTTTCTTCTACTAATTCCCTTAATAATTTTCCCTCCCCGATCCAGTTATGCTTTTGAATTTGAACATGATTTCCATTCCATATTTTCCTTGGTTGGATGCAGCTTGTAATCATGCTCCAAGAAGCATGATAGGGTTAGATTTGGTTACCATTTCCACTGATTTTTGTCCATTATGCTTTCTCATTGTCTAAGGGTATGAATTGAATTGCCTTTTTTTTTCATCTAGCTTCTTTCTTCATCATCTGCCGTGATGCTTCTACACATTCAGTATGATTTGGAAGAACCGAATTCAGCCTGGAGCTGGCTTCATCGTTGGACATCCTCTCATTTCTGGATACCACTACCACAACCAAAGGTGGTCACTGATTCAAAGTCTCAGCAAAGCAAGGGAACATTCAAACTGCAGAAACTAAACATAAGAGTCTTTGAAGAAGAGTAGAAAGCATCTAAAGTTGGTTACTATTTTGATCAACAGAAAATACAAAAAGAAATAGAAGAAGACATGAGAGAGCAGTTTGAAGAACACATTAAGTCCATGAGAACAACTTTACCAAGTCATCCATCAAGAAAATCAAGAAGACAGTGAAGATATGAAGTATTGTCTACTTACTACTATGTATATGAGAAAGACAAGAAGAGGAAGAGAGTTGGAAGACTGTAGTATACTATGCATGTAGACTAATGAAAATAAATTTTCTTTCTATTCTTTCTTGTAAGATTAAAGTTCCAAAGGTTGTCAATAAAAGAAACAAGTTATTTTGTATCGAATTTTAATTTGGATGAATAAAATTACAAGTTTATTTAATAAATAGATTTGTAGCCAATTACAATTAAATTATAGGTTATTAGTAACAGTTTCCAGGTTGTTTTGGTTAAAAAAAGTAGAGATTTAGCGGCAGTCAGGACTGCCGCTAAAAAAATTGTGGCTGCCTTAGCAGCAGTTGCAACTGCCGCGAATGATCATTTATAGTGGCAGTTTTCTGTTTTCTACCGGCAGTCACTAAAACTGCCGCTAGAACCTTTTAGTGACACCTAGTTTAGCGGCAATTTGGCGACTGCCAGTAAACTTTTTAGCGGGAGTTTTTAAGATTTTTAGTGGCAGTTTTGACTACCGCTGAAAATCGTTTTTCTTGTAGTGTAGAGCACTAACAAAGATGGGCTTGGGATCTTAAACATTTTCAAGGTTGATTTCTTGAAGGTTATCTACTATTGCTTGACCTCCATCTTCAAGCTTTGACAGGGCAGGTTGAGCCTCTTTAACTTGTTCTATTTCTTCATCTTAATGGAAAAGACTAATTGATTGAGGAATATCCTCTTGAGGCACTACTTGTTGCAAATTATTACAATTAAGGTTTGTACCTTGAAGTTCCATTGAAGCATTAGGATCTTGAATAGGGTTCATACCTTGATCATCCAGATGTGAGGATTCATGCTTTTTGGTGGAGATGTAATTGACTTCTATTTTGAATTATCCACCATCTTCTAGCTTTTTAATGATAATGTTGGCTTGCTCTCTTTTCCACAACCTTATTGACCTTTTGGTTTCGAATTACAAGTTCCCTTAAAAATAGAGACTTATTTCTTTTCATTTTTCTGTATATTCTTCAAACTTCCAAGTCGTTTGAACACAAAAACTCGTGGCTTTATCTCCTCTTGGCTGAAAATAGCCTCTTCACGTTTTGTGAGCATAATGATTGTTGAGGTTGGTGCTGCATCACTACATGTAGAATTATGGTGGTGGCTCAATGGCTTGAACTTTTGGAGAACTATCCTTTTATTCTTTCTTGTCTTTATAGGAAGGGAAGTTGACACAACCAATTGAGTGTGTGAGATGGATTGATCAATCTTCCTAAGTGGACAAGTATAACTACTTATCATCAATGTTGCCATTGTGGTCTCTTGCAATGATGTAAGAGCCTATTGCCCCAATTTCCTTTGACTTTTTGAAATGTACTTAAAGGTAGCTTTAGGTTTTGAGTCAATGTAAGCTTTTTGCTTCCTTTTGCCTTTTTTTCTGTAATGATACAACAATCTTAATCTTTGAAGTTGATGGTTATTTTCATTCTTGAAGACTACTTTTAACACTCTCTTAACTTCTCCCTTTGAAGAAGGGAAAGAATGAAAATTAGCAAACTTGTAAAATTTAGCATCCGCATAATGTACTTCTTCTCCTTAAAATGAATTTGTATATGCAACCACTTTTTTACCTCTCCATCTTTATTGAATTTAAAACAATGATGAGACAACTCCATATGTGTATAACCATGTATGTCTTAAAATGATATTATACAAAGTATCTACATCAATAAATAAAACAAAGCATCGGAATATAGCTTCCCAATTTCAATCTTCAGAGCAATGGTACCCATTGCTTTCTACCCCTCTTGATTAAACCCTTAAATGGTCAAACATGGGGGGATAATTGGCAAGGTGTCATACCCATAACCAATAAAGTTTTCAAGGGTAAAAGGTTAACGATAGATCCACAATCTAAGAGAATTCTACTGACGGAAGTATCGCCTATTACTCCTGATACATACAAAGGGCGGTTGTGACATTCCGTCCCAAGTTGTAAGCTTTCATCATCAAAAAGATATTCATGCCATATATGAAGCACAAACCTTTGGGAACTCTGGTTGTACTTCAATTTGATTAACTTCATTTTTAAATTGTTTAGGATTAAGTAATGTCTAAATTAATGCCTTTCTCAATTCTAGAGAAAGTTGGAGAGCATCATAAACACATACTAATGCAGGAATGCACTTCAAATGGGCAAGAATGTCATATTTAATGTGTAATTTTGTTTCTCGCAATGCCTTCTAACTTAAGGTCGAACCTGGATTAGATTCTCTAATCTATGGCCTTCTTCTTTGTCTTGTTGAACTTGTTGAGTCAATTCTGACTCCTTTTTTCTCTCTTGGTTCTTCATTCTCTACTATGGAGATATGACCATCTATATTCTTTTCTTTCTTATGTATTTGGCTATACTGCAAAGTAATTTGATCCACCTCATTTTCAACAGTGGGTCTTTCATTTTCTTCACATAAAGCCACATTACATGGTGCTACTTCCAATTCATCGAAACTTTCTTCCAAGATTTATTTTGGGATGTACTCTTTCAATGTGATCGGAAATCTAGGGGGTTATTCATACTCTTCTTCAAAATCTTGGGGGTTATCATCCCATGTGATAATTGACCCCAGTGCCAACTATGTGTACTAGGTAAAAGCTTCCCCTTTTAATGATTGCACAAATTGTTGTATTAATAATAAGGTGATAGACATTGTTGACTCACCACATGCAAAACAAAAATGAGCCAAGTGTTCATGAGGAGACCCATTTATTCCATTAAACTTCTCAAAACTAGACTTTTGATATCTTAGAGGGAATGGGAGTGTATCATAATGGGTAGGACATGGTTTCCTGTAACTAGGGACTAGCAGTGTGAGAGATGCCTGGAATTCCTTTATTCCCTCTACGATAAGTGTTTTTAGATCTATTTGAGGAGCAGGAATAGAAGTTGATGTTTGTTGAGACTACTTTCTAGCAGATGTGCTTGCTTAACCTGCTAACTGAGCAACCAGAGATGCAATTTCTGCATCCTTTTCTACCATCTTTCATTGCATCTCTTGAAATTTCTCTTCTAAAATTGAAGTACCAATCACCATGACCGTCATAGGAGATGGCTCTTGGTCTTCTCCTGAGGACATAGCAATTCATTGCAATTGGGACATAAGTTCATTCACAGATTCATCTTCTTGAATTGAAAATTTATGATCTTGGATTAGCACCAATCAAACTTGAACTGCACATACCTTAAGTACTTTGCAACAATCGAGCTCTTATTGTAGTGATAGGGCATTTATAAGGCTTAAGGTCTTCATTGGCCATAGTATATGCCCTCGATGCAAAGTAAAAATATGCTTGTTTAGCAAGCATGTATTCAGAAATAAAAGCCTATTTTTTAGCTTCCATGTTGGATTTTGCTTTCTTTGATCTTTCTGCAACAAAATCAACAAGGAAAATGGGAGCACTACTTTATCACTTTTTAGCCTTTGGAGGTCTCTTGGACCTAGGCTTATGGTGGAAATTAGAAATTGTTTTGGAGATCTTTCAATTCTAGTTGAAGGCTTCTGATTAAAAATAACTTACTTCCCGCAAGAGGAAGAACCTTTTCCACTTGAACTTCCGAGTTCAATTATCGAGGCTTCAGTTGTGCAGATGAAGGAACATTTGTTTCCTTCTCTTCTATAGCCTCATTAAAGGCTTGAAGAGTATATTTTTCTTCAGAAATAGTTATCATCATGATTGATGTTGTAGGAAGAATCGGAAGATTCACTAGAATAGTTCCTATCATGATTTGGGTAGGGTAAATGACCTTAGCCCTTGTTTTATTGGACTTCTTTGGGGAAGTCACCATTGATTTTGTGATATTCAAGATTGACGAGTCAATCTTTTTGGAGGAATTTGCCTTGGGTAGCTTGAAACCTTCCTTCCAGGCAGAGTTGAACATGGCTTGAACACGTAGACATTTCCTCACAAGAGGGGTCTTAGTGACCTTCCTCCTTTTCTCTTTCTTAATCTTTTTTCTCAACTTTAGTGACTGAAGACATAGTAACAGCAGCAAGAGGATTCACATCCACAATAAATGTCACCTTATAGGAAGGTTTCTTAGAGCCTCCTATCTTTTCTTTCTCTATAGTAGTCAGTTCGTGGTAATAGACATTAGATAACCACTTCAGGTGCCATGTCTAAGATATTTCTTCTAGGAAGTAGATAATACTGATATAAGATTTACATTTTTTTTTTGTTTCTTCTCCTTTTGCTCTATACTCTAAGTCAATGATGAAAAGGAAAATGGGTCCCATCAGGTGTGCCAAAATTATGTTGGTGTGAAAATTTAGTGCAACATAATTCACTCAATTAAATGATTGAGTATTTATTATTTTGGGTAAGGTCCATTCAGAGAATCATACCAATCGTTCCCCTTACTTACATCTACACAAGAAAGTAGAGAACACCTTTTGATTCTAACTTGGAGAAATGAATGCATAGAACAAAAGAAAAGAACAATAGAATACTTAAAATGAACTTTTCATTTGCGTTTCTTTTACATCAAGTGTACAAGAATGAGAAGAAAAAAAGAAAAATATAATTGAGAAACTATACAATAATACATTTCTCTTTTTTTTTTTTTATACAAAGAAGATTTCCTCCTCACTCCTTTCTTCACAATAAGTTGTAGTCAAACTGTAGACAACCTTAATCCTTTGTTTTTTTTTGCATACAAAAAAGGGAACCATAGTCAATCAAACTGAATATTTAATTGTAAACAATTTTTATCCCTCTATTCTTCATTTTCATTTGAAGGGAATGATAATCAGCCCTTGAGAATTAGACTGTAAATGGTTTAATCCCTAACTTTGTCTTGAAAGAATGACCATAATCAACCAAGTAGAGGCACTTGGTCGTAAATGATTTGTTTCCCTCTATTTCATTTTACAAAAAGTGAAAATAAAAGAGAGAAAAAGAAGGATACATAGCAAAAGACATGGACTTTTCTTTCTTTTCCTACCTATATTAGTGAGACTTCTTTTTCCTTCCCTGTCTTCCCTTGAGTAGTTTCCTTTTCTTCTCCCTTTATCCTAGTTTTTCTTTAGAATTTCTTGAGACAAATTTCTCCAAAGAGTGTCAGTGCCTCTAGCTTCCCTTAAGGAGCTTAAATAAGGAATGGGGTTATTATGTAACTACCTCATCCTCCTAGGTGAAGGACACTTGTCCCTCCCACTTAAAGAGAGGGAACTCCCATGCAAGATACTTTTTTATAGTTTTGATGATTTAGCTAACAGACTAACCAACCCACTTATTTGGGTTATTAAATTATTAAAATTATTTGGATTAAAAAAGTGTCTTCAGCACCCTCAAGTGCCCCATAACACATCCCAACAGAGCATTGGGAACACCTCTCGTACTTGCCATCGGGAGATACTCCCAATACATGGTTGGGATGTGTTATGAGACACTTGTAGGGTGCCCTGCATGGGATGTAGAAGTGAATTCGGAGTCCACGGGCCTTTTAATGATGCAAGTGTGCCACCTATAATGGTAAGGTTGCCTGACTTTACATGGTCAATTTACTAGTACTGCTTGGGCTTGTAAATATCTCACTGCTTCCTTGCCTCAATCATCAACAACTATCTTGTCATTTGCAGATGTTTCTAGACGTCCCTTCAGGAGGTTTAAACACATTCCTCCTAGAGCCCGCTTGTTTTTATGGAAATGCATCATGAATTGTATTCCAAGTAAGATTGTGTTTGGTACCGTTATCACTTTTACTTGTAACATTTTAGGTTGGTCAATACAAATATTTGAGAAATTGTTTCGTTGTACCACATCATATAACCATTTCCACTAAAAAAATATAGGCATTGGATTAGGTGTTGGCATTTATAGTAGAAACACCAAATTTGATGTATGAAACATCAATGATACCAAATGTTGTATTGATAATTCAAAACATTTGTAATGGAAAAAATATATTTATCATAAAATTTATACTGACCAACCTAAAAAACATTACAAGTAAAAGTGACAGTGGTACAAAACACAACCTAAATCAAAGCTAGTTGAAAAAAAAAAAAAACATGTTTGAATTAACGCCCTTTGCAGCATTTGTGAGGAGGAAGAAACAGTCCTCCATATCTTGGTCTATTGCCCAATTGTCCAACATGTGGGATTGAGGGTCAGTGCCCATATAGAGTGGAACCTAGTAGATTGGTTGAAATTTTGGTCACAAATTGATTACCCACTAAGCACCAATTATATTTCTATTATTGCATGTTGTATTGTTCTTTGGACCATCTGGTAGACTGGATGTAAGTTTGTCACGGAAGGGGCTGCATTTGATCCTTTTCATGTATGGTTAATGCCATTGCTTCCCAGATTAGAGATCTATAATGTTCACTACACTTGGCTCATAATTTTACAGGGTAGCCCATGCCCTTGCATGCCATGCCTTGTCTCTAAGGCTGTGTTTGGCGGGGTTTCTTGCCTCTAAATATAAGCGCTTGTAAAAAAACGCTTAAAATTCACTTGGTAAGGTGTTTTTTTGGATTTTTTTTCTAATGAAAAGGCACTAATTTAACAATATTGCTTGGTTCAAAGTGGGCTTTTTCTAAGGGAGTTTCAATCATGTATAAACCTAAAAAACATGTATAACATTGTTTGGTTCAAAATGGGCTAATGGCAAGGGAGCTTCAATCAATCCATGCGAGAATAAAACAAGAAAACATATGAATTATACTTGGTTCATGGCAAAAACCACTGCTGTAGTCAGTGGAATCGGAATCAAAATCCTCAGAATCAGAATTGGAATGGTCCATTTCCATAGTCTATTTGGTTCAAACAGGAACGGGAATAGAAATTAGAATCAACAAGAATAAGATTTCATTTCCAAGGGATGGAGAGGGAATGGCCATTCAGTCAAATGGGGAATGCCATTCCAACAGGAATGAGAATAGCATGGGATTCCAATTCCGCCCTTGGAATCGGAATAGTCCATTCCAAATCTGATTCTAGACCTCTATTCCTGCAAACCAAACGGGGCCTATTTTTCTTTTAAGCCAAGTACACAAAATGTTTTTACATAAGTAAAATGCACGTGTGTATTTGTACATTTTGTGCGTGGATATTATTTTAAATTAATCATATACATGTTGGAAATAACTAGATATAGCTTGGGATGTATGTGATAACATAAATAGGTAATATACATATATATGTTATAAATACACAAAACTATGTGTATGATTAGGGTGGGGCTGGGCTTGGACTATTCAAGGCCTCAATTCAAATACACCATGGTTTTTAAAACCGGACCCGACCAGAAAACCCAGAAATCGGTTACCGTTTTTCACCAAAACCGGATTTTTATCAAAAAAACGTTGATTTGATTAACGAATTATTGATTCAGGCGGTTGAACCGTTCGAGCCGTTCAATGGTTTTAATCGTTTTTAATTTTTTGTTAAAACAGGCCGATCATTCAACCCGGGAGCCGGACCCCTGACCACTTCGTTATCCGGGTCGATTTTAAAAACCTTGCGATACACCCCTACAGGTGTTCATATCTGCTTCAGGTAGTGTCAGATCTGCCTAGGTTGCGTTCCTAAGCTCCCATAAAACTTTGTAAGCTCTCTCTCTCTCTCTCTCTCTGTGCGTGTGTGTTCATAAAGAAAAAGCAGAGTGAAGACTTTCATCAAATGCATAGGATCCAATCAATTGGTGCGTAGGCAAATAAAGATTCAGTAAGACAAAACAAACATGCTTGTTTCTCATTATTAGCATACTTTCTGTTTGTTGGTTGCATTTGATCTATTCCTGTTTCCTAACTGGATTTTACTGCTTATTTATTTTTCTGCATATTGGGTTTATCCTACTTCTCCACTAAAAGGCAATGATTCCTCCCTCTGTTTGAGATAATTCTTACCTTTTCATTCCTCCAATTCTCCAAGTTACACCTAGTTGTAACTTATATCAGAGTAAGAATTTATGTTAATTTGAGCTAAGTACCTCAAGTAACAATCTTTATGTTACAGCTAACACAGTACAACCTAATTGTATCAGTTTCTGCTTAAATGTTTGGGAAAGAAAACAACCTGGGTTGTTTTGGAGCTTCCTGTACATGATGACGCATTATCAGGGTGTGGGGTAAAAAAGGATATTTGCGCAAATTGCAACGTAGAAAAAGATAAGGAACCGAAATAACATGTGTGCACAAAGCTCATAAACAGTTCAGGCTGTTTTTGCCCAACTGCTAAAGATTTTTCATTATCGTTTGCCTTTGATTGGGTAATTTTTGGGTTGGATGCTTTGCCATGTGGCAACTTGTAATTGGCAAATTGTAATGCTAGATTCAACTCCACGTGACAGTCATTGACCTAAAAGCCTTGTGCCATGTGGGCATGCAAAAAGGTGGGATGCATAAATTGTGATGGTGTTTGGAATCGGAGCTGTTTTCTCAAGAGAATGCCATTTCAGTGCCATGTAGGCATTTCAACCAGCTTCTTATTTGGTTGGTTGATTTCAGGTAAAAAACGGTTACAACTTACAACTCTTTACCTTGATTCTATGAAATCAAGGTTCAAAATATTGATACGTCTCTACGGCGTACCAGTATTTAGATACACGTGAAAACATATTTTTTTAGTTTTCTTTTTTTTTTTAATTTGGTTTTTGGGAATTAAATAAAAGTATTTTTTATTAAAAAAGAATGGGTCCCGAAACACCTATAAACAGACATATCGAGACCCAAAAGATACGATACAGACATATCGTATCAAAATTTTGAACCTCGTATGAAAGTGGTTACAACTCCATGTGGCATTGCCTTAAGAGCCTTGTGCCATGTGGCCATGTAAAAGAGTGGAATGCATTAATTGTGATGGTGTTTGGTATTGGAACTAGGGCTGTTCATAAGAAGGCCCAACCTGATCAAACCAACCAACCTAGACCGACCCAACCTGAGTCGGTTGGGTTTTCATCAGCACGGGTCGGTTTTGGATTGTGCAAATTCCTAAACCGATGATTCGGGTCAATTTCGGTTTTCACATAAGAAAATCGAAACCGATCCGAACCGAACCGACTTAGTTCATGGTTCAAACATGAAGTTCCAAAGCGCATTAGGCCACCTAGTTTTTGAATGGTTGCAAGAAACTTTGGATTAGCAAATAGTGATTAATGAACAACTTTTGTGATTAACTTTTCATTTAAATTTTATCATAGGAGATGGTTGAAATGATGTTCAATTTATGACTGTTTTTAAAATTAGCAAGATTTTATCACAGGGATGAACTTAGAACCAAAACCGACCCAATCCGACTCAAACCGACCAGGTCAGTTTTGCTTAACACTAGGCCGGTTTCAATTTCTGTGTTAGGTAACCCGACCAGGTCGGGTCGGTTGGAAAAACTACAGTAAACCGACCCAACCCGACCCGTGAACAGCCCTAATTGGAACTATTTTATGGAAGAGAAAACCATTTCAGTACCATGTAGGTGTTTCAAACAATTTTTTATTTGGTTGATTGGTTTCAGGTGAAAAGTGGTTAATCCTTTACCTCGATTTATGTGAGTCATTTTTCTAGAAATAGTCTTTTTCATGTTTTTGTTAGAAGACATTTTTTACGGTGTCAATGTGTTTTGAAATGAGAATAAACAAAAAAGTCATTTACTAAAATACCCTTATAATTTCATGGATTTATTAAAACCTATCTTATAGACTATAGTTTTTATTAGATGACTGAAAAATGACAAATTTTTCGTTAATGTCCATTTAAATAAATTTAATCAAAAGAAAATAAAATTGAAAATGCCATTTTTCCTCTACTAAGACAAATAAATATTCTATTCCGCTCTATTTGATCAATTTTGTTTTTTATACGAAGTAAGTGTTAGGGGTACTTTTGGAATATACAATCACGGGTCCATGCCCTTGAACATTTTCCACTATTTAGATGATCATGTTACTTTTTTCATATGGCAAAACAAATACTATGATAGCTTAACTAAATAGGCTACAACCTATTTAAGGGCCCGTTTGACATTCCTTTTCGTATGGTTTTTCGACTGTTTACAAGTCGAGTAGTCCAATTTTTGGTCTATTTCCTTTTGGTTCACAGAAGATCTAGCCGCCAAAATCTAGAGCACTAAAAAAAAGTGAGAAACCCATTTTGAGCTGATTTCGGAAAACTTCAAATGAAGTTTTTCGTATTTTATTCTCGTGTAGAAAGATACGGAAAGACGCATAAAATGACGTGCATCTACTAAACTAGCTTCAGACTGCTCAGATGTTCATGCAAAAGCTCAATGTGTCTTGATTGTCAGAGCTACCAGAATTATTAATGTGTTGTGTTAAATAAATAAAAAGAAAAAAATACCATAGGATAGGTTTAAGCAAGTTTGTAAAATTATAGGTGTTCTAACCCAATAAAACTTGGAAGCTGATACCAGATTCAGCTTTTTTTTTCCTGATTTTTTAGGGAAAATCGTTGCTACAAGCAATGGCTTAGATTCCAAACACCGCCTATAATGGCAGTGGGAGAAAAGGGCAAAACAGGATTGGTGAGAGGTTAACCATTCTCTAATGTTGAGTGTGTCCCATCTTCCATGAGAAGGGAACATTCACCCTCCCATTCCCAATATGATGAAAAAAAAGATTCCCAGTAATCAAAGAAGACAGAACTCTGTTCACACGGTGGAGGAAGATGGCGGAGAGGGAGTCTGCACTGAGACTTAGTGCAGAGTGACAACCCGCCACCCATTAAGTCATAGCGTTGCTGATTGGTCTTCACAACACTGTCGTAACTCAGAAGTCAGAACCCATCAGATTGGTACAAGGGGATCCCACGCCCGAAACGAAGGTTGGAGTTTGGACATAGTTTTAAAGGTCCAAAGTGGGGCTCCAACACTGCACGCGAGTGCACCCAATAATAATAATCCACATCCACTTGAAATTTGGCTCCCAGCCCCAGGCTCACGTCCTCTCGGACGGTCGGACCTTAAAAGATTAAAACAACCCAACTTGGCGTCAAACACTCACTCACATTGCTTTATGGGGTGGTCAAAACCCTAAAAGGAACTGAAGCATTGAAGAGAGTAGACAAGTGAACATGGTGAAACAATCCCAAAAGTCCATAGGGAAATCTCTAGTGGGACCCATCGGATGGCCAGTGAGATGATTGTCAAAGTCTACCACCAGTAAGAAAAAAAAGGAAGGACCTTGCGTATCCTCCACTTCCAGCTGAAAATATCAACTCTCTGAAGGTCCAGGTCCAGGTCCAGAATATCCAGCCGAATACAGAGTTTCAGTTCAGGAATTAGGACATGAAAGAGCAGAGGGGACCCTTGAATCACTGGGATAATAGACATGCAGAACGTTCCAAAAGCTCAGCCATTAATATCCACCAATTTAATCAAATCCAATCGGAGGGTTTAGGATTGGAGCAGTTGATGCCCGTGAGGGGACAACACCATGCATGGCATGACCCATAGGCCATAACCACCCTGTCTCTCGATTTCCAGCATATGAAACATAAACATATAATACTTGCAAAAATGAATAATCACAAACAGATTTCAGATTTGAGCAAGTCATGCCCACATAAAGCAATTAAAGTAAAATATCTATTCAAGATAAATTATGAGAGAGAGAGAGATGCCCACATAAAGTAATCAATTCTCATTAAAGCACTTGTAAAATTAGTATGGATTTGGATTCCAAACACCATAAAGCGAGCAAAGGATATTTAATTTGGTGAATTGCTTAAGAGATTCCTTATTTCCTTGTCCTAAAGGCAGATAAAAAGAAGAATAAAGTCTGCCAGAAACTATAAAGAAAGCTATTTAGGACATCATGGCATTAAAGGAGATAGTAGTAGTGGCAAAAGTCGAGAAATGAGATTTGACAGAATGTAGGAAAAGCATTCACATTACATTAACTCCCTCAACCCATCCCCACCCCTTCCTTTAATTCAAAGGACCAATAACAACAAACCAAACAGAGGTCAGTGAGTAAAGTCTAAAAGTCGACAATTCCCTCTCCACCGCACCCAACCCAATTGAACCTACCACCCTTGCGTCTAGCAACGGCACCCCACCACCAAAAGCATCATAAGCCTTTGTCGGACGACCTTGCGTACAACCGGACCCCCAGTCATCATCATTCTTCCAAAACCTCCATGCCATAAAAGGGGTGAGAGAGAGAGAGAGAGAAGAAAGAACCTAATAGGACGGTGTTTATTGATAATCACAAGGAGAAGAAGGGAGAATTTAATCTTAGTTACCGTGGTAGAGATATGGCTCAGTTTTTTAAATTCCCTATCCCTAGCTTCTTTACTTCTACCTTCAGAGACTTGAGGTATCTAACAGCTTCATCAAGAACAGCAACTGTACTCATCTGTTTACCACCAGGTACAATTCCCTTCAGTGCCTTCATCATCTTCTTCATTCTCAGACGTTTACTTTCACTGTTGCAGCTGCTACCACTGCCAGAAAATGACTTCTGGATGGATGATGACAACCTTCGCTTGCTTGTTTTTGAACCATAAGTTGAGCATGAATCAGGAGAACTGCTTCCGCAGCTGCCATTAGTTCGTGCAGTGCTGACATCATCCCTATCTTCCTCTTCTTCCTCTTCCAAGCTTAACAAAACATTGATATCTTCTGTGTCCTCCCCGAGGGGAGTGGAAAACTCTCCGTTGTCCTTGTTCCTCACCCCATTTTCGTCGGTGTTAACCCCACAGATATCAAATCCAGGGCAATTAAATTTGTTGGCAAGTGTAGGATGGAACATGATCCGGCTTCTGCTGTCAGTCTGGTCAAAAATGATGAAGTTCTTTGGAAAGACTTCAGAAGGTTGAAATTCAAACCCATGAAATGATGTCTGCTTTGCACCCGGTGGTACAGTTGAACCTAAGCCAGGTGTAACAGGGGCATTATACATATGACCACTGCTCACTTGATAAGCGAGCGGTGCTACCACCTTTTTAGGGTAGATGTGTTGGTCACTCTGCATGAATGGTCACAGTAAACAGTAGAATACAGGATGCGAATGGATGGATGCAAGGATTGTGTTGAGAACACAGTAGTTTGGTTTCGAATAGAGCAAGGTTTCCTAAGCTAAAGAGAAGACTAAATTGGAGGGGCTTATGCCGCTTATGCTACTGCCATGGTGGCGAGACAACTGCCTATTCCAAGTTAACAACTAATACAAATACTTCATTTTTGCTACTACCTTCTAAAGAAATAACAAAGCAAGAAGGCAGTCAATTCCTCTTTCCCAGAGTCTGTGATATCTGAACTACGTAACAGGCTTAAGCAGCTGGCGGAAGTACTCAGCCTGCCATGAGAAAAAAGAAAACACATGAAGGTATTGCAAAATGACATCAAAGTAATAAAGATCAGTTAAGAATGCAAGAGACAAAGGTTAGGAAATTGCAAATAGAAATACTCACAGATAACGTCCTCAAAAAATATTACATGTCTAGGAACTTTGAATGTAGAAGAATACCAAATTTGAAGTAACAAAATCAATTAAAATTACAAGTAATGGTTGAGAAGATGCAAGTAGAAACAATCATGATAACATTGTCATAAATTCTGAAAATTTTGAATTTGGAAAAAAACCATAAAGTGTACACACTTTCTTATAACATAACATCATCGGGATAAATTCAAAATTTACAATTCTTAACCCAAAAGAAACAAATTTTTCTCTGGCGACCAATAAAAATGCCAAAACAAGCTTCCTTTTAGCCATTGCATATTACATATGATATCATCCATTAGCAAGACAAGGTGTAGGCTCACCAATAAAACCAAGACAAGGTGTAGGAAAATGTGGACAACAATTTGCATTCTCTTGTTTTCAGTCCTGAACATTTACTCACCTTCCTAAACCTTCACTCTGGTCTCCAAAATAATTCTTTTGATGGTCAACAGGAATAAATTGTATTAAATTTTAAAACCTTGAATCCAAAAGATAAAATAGCAACAAGTACAGAACAGATTAAAGCTGACCATTAACACAGTTTCTTTCAAAATAATATCTAAAATAGCATTTGCTTAGCCAGATAGACAAATGTCATCATCTATAAAGAGGAATAAGAATAACAAAACGACAACAAAAATAGTAGGACTATAGAAGTGCTGTTGCATAAATTTCCATATATTGGCTCATCAAATGACTATCTATCCTAAAAGTACCCATCTTCATGTGACAATCCACCAAAAGCAGATAGGACTTGCTTTGCATGAATTATCAATTAAATGATCCACTTCAAAGCGTTACATGTAAATTGAAGAAAAAATCCAACCAATATACTACCAAAAGGCTAAATATCAGGCATAAATAACACATAAATTGGAAATTAAATTGACTGAAAATATCCAAGGGTTTTTCTCTGAGAATGCTTATCAAGAAGAAGAAGAAGAAGAAGAAGAAGAGCATTTCAACATACAGACAACAACAAACAGTTACCTGACAAACTTGCATTAATTGGTAGCACGCAATGATCCTCACATTCATTGTAATTTTCCCAACTTTCTTTACTGTTCGATATCTCTTCAGGTTAACCACAATGTACATTCTCACTCCGCCCAAACCGTTTTGTAAATAAGATCGAAATGAGTGAAAAACAATCCCTTCAGAACTCCAAAGTATCTCACCTGCACCAGTAATCCAGAAAACCCTTTAACAGAAACGAAGAGAAAAAGGAAAATGAAGCAGATTGACTGAGAAAATAGCTAAAGCAAATCTAACAACTTGACCATGGAGAAGGCGAAACTTCATAGTTCACAGGTATTAAAATTAAGATCGAAATAAATTAAGAAAAAGTCGGTCTGATGTCAAAAACGGGTACAAGTGGGAGAAGATGATCTTACGACAGGAGCCCTAATATTACAGTATGACACGGAAGAACACCACCAAGCGGACACAGTTCCTGTTGTAATTAACAAAAGAAGATGTCCACGGCATACTGATCAACTCTTTCAGCTCAAACTCTGCAGCAATGACGAAACCAGAGCAATTCAAATTTTGTAGAAAACCCGAGATGATAAGAAATTAAGAAAAGAACGAAGTTCAGTTATTAACTTAAATAAGCAGAAAAAAACTATAAGAAAAACAAAATAAA
Organism: Nelumbo lutea; assembly: GCF_056320005.1. Classification (NCBI taxonomy): domain Eukaryota; kingdom Viridiplantae; phylum Streptophyta; class Magnoliopsida; order Proteales; family Nelumbonaceae; genus Nelumbo; species Nelumbo lutea. Next base: position 94,175,584 of record NC_142686.1, read on the forward strand.
TAAGACAACTGTACTATAATGTTATGTTTAATAAAAACTAAACCAAAAACAATAATAATAATAATAATTAGAAAATCAACGGCACAAATCCTTGAAAAGAAAACTTAAATGAAACCACGAGCAATCAACCTAAAAACGAATTAAAAATGCGAAAGCTGGTGAAATTTCAAATAAATTTAGACCAAATACACAATCCAAGCGCAACCTAGCAAATGGATCTATTAGGCACCAAAAGAACCCTACAAACATAAATAAATCATCACAATTAGCATAACAATTCATAAGATGACATGAGAAATTTATCAAAGAAACCAAATCCGAGAGCACTACTAAAAAGACAGCTTACAGAAAACGGGTACAAAAAGGACCAACTTAAAACAAATCGACAGCGAAATATGTTAAAATGAAGCTCGACTCCGCCCTAAAACATGCATATTCTGCTGAAATCCAATAGAATTCCTTCAGAACACAAAAGAATAGTAAGCTGAACGCACTGAAAGCCCTAGAAACCCGGAGAAACTCAATAAAACCAATGAACGAACAGTAACGAAATCAAACCTAGGGTTCCTGAGAAGATCTCGACTTAGAGAATCCAAAAATGAAGCTCAAATCAACATAAAAATCCAAACTTTTTCGTTATGTTCCCGCGACTTTGATGGCCCTTTGACTGTTAGAGATCGCGAAAGCAAACAAGCAAAACACACGCAGCGAGAGATCAGAATAGGAAAAAGAAAGACTTAAATTAATGAGAGAGAGAGAGAGAGAGAGAGAGAGAGAGAGAGAGAGAACCCGAGGGTTGGGTTAAGATCTAACTACGGTTAGTTATTTAATGCAGTCTCGTGATGTGTGCTCATACAAAGGCACAACGGAGTCAAACCCGGAGAACGTCGGCCGTCGATTATGGCCTTGGAAATGCTTTCCGTTTATTGCGGATCAAACATCAACCGTTTGATCTGGTGCGCGTGACGTGCCAACGTGGCGTTCTTCTTCCGTGTTTTTTGTTGCCTTTGTCTGATAATTTTGACTCTGAAACTATCACCACCCGTCACAGCCAGCCGCTTTTGCAGTCGCATTAACTGCCAAAACTACTCGCCCTAATAGGATTACACGTGTAATAGATCATTTGATTTATTTTCTTAAGTGCGAAAATACCCTTAAGCATTTAATGATCTAATCCATATCTCTCGCATCTGGAAGAGAGTCGTTGGGCGACTGAAAGAGCGATTGTGGCAGCTTTGTAAACCTTATCTGATGTCTATTAAACGCAGTTAATAGACAGAAAGTGACACGAAAAAACCCAGAGTGGAACATCAATTTGACTGATGACGTAAAGCACTGTAGATCAAGCGGTCACGATCAAACTTCCTGTTGACTTTTTGACTTTGCAAAATCTCCCATGTTTGGACCTGGTAGAGATCTTTGATTCTACGATCACAGTAACCAAATGATGGAGGGCACTAATGAATGGAGATAGGGGTATGTGATGATCCACGGCAGACAGTGATTTGGAGTAACTTAGTACAATGATCCCGAAGTGGGGAATCGATGCTAAGCTAGTTTTGTAAATGCGAATAGGATATTCAGGTTAAGCTTCCTTTCCAACGATGTCCTTCAAAAAGCGTGTGTAGGCGTGTTACGCGTGCCAAAAGCACCATGCGCGCACCATTCTTTGGTGGCCCCACCGATCAACGTGATGGACGACGGTGGGTCGTGTGGGACCGACACCATTTATGTTTTTTTTTTTCCCTACACTGGAATCAATTCTAGGATAAGCCGAAATCACATCATGGACAACAAGGTACATCAAAGAAAACAAGATCGCGATCCAAGTCGCCAACAAGTACTGTTGCACTATAGCAGATAATCACCCTCTTCTTACCGTGCATCGCATTGCTGTCAGTGGATCGGGTTACATGGGTCGGGTTGAGGTGGGCTCAGCCTTAATCGGATCTGGGGTGGGTTCAAATCCAACCATCCCATGTATAGCACACATATATTCAACCAAACTTTTATTTTCTCTTCATTTAGCCACATCGTGTCAGGTTCAGGTTGGGAAGGACGATCCTGACCCATTGGCATCCCTATTCACATCCTCTACTATGTTATTCAATCGGGTTCGGGGCACAAGATTCATTTAGGTTATATTTGGTTTGAAGGAAAAGGTAAGGAAAAGAATGGATGATATTGGAAGAGATTTGACCAATTAAAAAAGACTGGTTCATTTGGTTCATTGTTTGCAATTTTTTTTTGGGTATAATTTATTTTTTAATGCTATAGTTGGAATCGTTGGTTATTATTTTACCCCTAAATATTTCACTTATTTTTTCAACATAAAATATAGATTTTTTTTCTAAACATTTGAACCAAAACGAGTTAGAATGGATGAAAAGAAGGGTTTTCATTGCAACATATGTGAAGATAGTAGATAAAATATTCTAGTTAGAGTTTAACTCTAAGTCATTCTAATTCCACTACAATGTAGAAATCAAAGACTAAATTTCTAGAGTTTGCTAAATTCTTGCCCATGTGCAGAAAGAGCCAACCAGAATAATATGGAGGCTTTTGGAATTGGTTCCTCCAACCCATCATTAATGTCAATTCTACTCTAAAAGTTCTTAATTAGGTAGTGAAAAGTCATCTCTTCCTTTTTTGATTATTTTAGGTTGGCTTTTTTTTTAATGGTCCTAAGCTCAGTTTGGAAGGAATACAAATACAAATATGTAGAGTGTAAAACTTTTTATTTTGTATCTTTTTGGATGTATTTGCACTATACATATTTGTCTTTGTACTCTTTCTAAACCTAAAGATTACAAGGCTTGGCTTAACACATCTTGGGATGGCAATGGAGTGAGTTCAGGGAGGATTGTGTAAATTCTAGACCCTATCTTCCTAGGTCTCCCAACCCATACCTGCCCCAAAACCTGTAGTAGGTTGGATTTTGAGAATCCAAACCCTCCCCCAACCCTATTCTCCCCAAATTAAAGAATAGGGCAGATTGGATTTAGAACCCACGTCTAATTTCCTATTATTTAATTAAAACATGTAAAAATCATAAACTATTAATTATCATTTACATAAAATTCAAAATATTATTAAATTTAACACCTAATACATAAAATTTATATAGTTTCCAATAATATATAGGTCAGGAATGATTAGGTTTAGCCTAATGCCATATCATACACATTGGTTAAATACTTAATAATTGGTATTTGAAGCCTAGTACCACGTGTCAGACATTTTATTGAACCTAAATTATAAAATGCTATTAAAACAGCCGCAAAAGCCTTTTTTATAGTCCACACCTTTTGTTATTGCCAATACTTTTGTTGAACCCAATTTATTATTTGATAAATCTATGACGCTAGAAAAACATGATTTTGGAAGAGCTTTGACCAATCCCTACTTGAATTTTAGTTTTAATGAATACCACCTGATTAGTTATATATTTGTAATAGTAGTTGATTGGTTACAAGTATTTTTTTTTTATCATAGTTGAACCCTTTAATATGACATAGACTAACAAGAGACAGGGGATTGTCAATTCTGTGTGTTTTGTCAACAACAAGAATATACATCAATAAGATTATGAGTGAACTGAAAACCCAAATGTTATCACCACTGTTTGGGAAGTTCATGAACTATTTCTCCAAAGCTTACTCATAGGAACATAATATCCATAAAGCAATTTGGAGCCATATTGATAGGGACCTTTCCATTGAATGGGTCACAATAGACAAACAAGACCAAAATCCTGTTTGTTTGCATTTTTATTGTACATTTGGATGGTGGAGAATGATTCTATTTAACTGTTAGAAATCTCTCAAAATACTGTAAAAATGAATTGATTACAAGTCATTTGGTCATGCTGTTTTTTTTTTTTTTACAAATATTCTCATAGGTGGGACCAATCCAATTGAAGGGGTGTTCAGCTACGATAACATGATTGGTTTTACTTTTGAAAACATAAACAACTTCCACATTAGCAAAATTATATTGTTTTTGCTTTCAAAAACAAAATCAATCATGGTGCCAATTCGGAATTGATGCCAATTCACGGACAGGTATTGGTGTATAGGGTGGGGGTAATTGGCATTTTGATTGTAGGTCTGCAGTGGAAATCAGAATTCTGCAGTGGGTCTGTCCGTACTTTTTTGAAAAATCTAATACATGAATATTTTTCAGAGGTAGTCTTTATTCAATCCTATAATCCACATCTTTCCTATACCCCACTTTGTATTGGTGGTTTCCTAAGCCAACATTTGTCCACGCAAGAGGGCCTCTCCTTGCTCCATATTCCATTCCTAATTTTTTGTTTTTTTTTTTAATTCCACCTAATTGCCCATTAAACCAAAAAGGAAACAACATAGGCAATAATCCCCTATCTTATTCCTAAAATCTCTCTCTCTCTCTCTCTCTCTCTCTCTCTCTCTCTCTCTCTCTCTCTCTCTCTCTCTCTCAGGCACACACACACAGTCACATTCCAAATCAGCTAAATCATCTCCTCTCCTAAAAGCCTTCTAAAACATCTCCTAACTTATCTCACAATAAACAACCTAATAAGAATTAAAAAAATATTATAATTATACATAATATTTTTCATATGGTCATTGAAAATTTAATAATTAATTATAATAATTTTATATTATAATGTAATAATTTTAATTTAAAAATGATTAACATAATAAAAAAATTAAAAAAATTACTATTTTTAAAATTTTAACAATAATAATTGTTAAAATTAATTACAGTAATATTGTACTTAATTTATAATAACAAATTCTAACACAATTAAAAATTTTAAATAGTAATAAACTTAGCATAATATCATAACTTATATTATGCATCAATAATAATTTACTGAATAAATTAAAATTAAATAAAAGAACAGATTATTAATTTGAACTCTATTTAAATTTAATTTTAAAATGATGAAAAATAAACACAACAAGTCGAGTTCAATTCAAGTTTACCTTCACCCTACCCCCCTCATTTTGGCACATCATCCGGCTCCTAGCCTTTGGCCATGTCACCCTACCTCCCATGCCAATGTTGTAACAAAGTTTGAAACTTCCAAACATTGAACGTATAAGATAATTAAAATAATGAAAATATCAATTTATTTTGATATTTTTATAATTAATTATAAACAAAATACAAAAAATGTCTAAAATTAATTTGTTTATATCAATAATTATTGAATAATCAAATTTTAATATTTAAATATTAACTTATTATTATATAAAATTAATTATATATTAGTATTATCTGAAATTAATAACTATTAAATGAAAATTTTATCAATTTAAAGATAATTATTTATTTTCAAAATTTCAAAAAATTAATTTTCTGCAATATTTAGGTAATTTCAGAATATTATAGATTTTGAATTTTAATTTTAGTAATAAAAATTATTTATTGATATTTTCATTTACATTGGTTTTTGGCAATTGTATAATATTAAATTGAAAAATTATTGGGAAGTTTTAACTATATTTATAATTTCCATAACTATCTATAAAATTTAATATTTTTGAAAATTATTTGTAAATTTTTAATAATTTTCATAATTAAATTTTAGTAATTTACATTGGTTTTTGGTAATAATTAAATTGAAAAATTATTGGGGAATTTTAATATTGGTAATTACTAATAATTTTTATAAGTGTCATAATTTACATTGGTTTTTGGTTTTTAATTTAGTGATTTAAATAAATTAATTTTCATGTTTTTGGTAATTTAATTTAGTGAAAGTTAATTAAAAAATCTAAATTTCTATTTTTAAAATTTTTAGTAATTAATTATTCATAAAATATTTTTTTTGAAAATTAATTTATTCATATCAATAATTTTTTATTTTTTTCATGTCAATTGGGAAATTTATTCATAATTTTTTCACGTGTGTTGCATGTGAAAATTTAAGATGACAATAACAATTATTATTAGTGTTATTGTTGTTGTTTATTACAAATTTTATTTAATATGATGAATATGATGAATATATAATATGAGAGAATATAGAGTTGTAGAAAAAATGTATAAATACTGTATTTTATATATTTCATTTTTTATTATTTAATTATAACATCATGGGTTGGTCCATTCCGCTTGGATGTAAACCCGTTACTGCCTGACCCATAGCACTTCAATTGTTTTCTAGATTCTACGGTGCCACTTTTTTGTATTTAGAAAAAAAAGAACAAAACCAAAAGTTACAAGAATACTATGTATACATGCAATGGTCGAACCCGACCCGGGTCAAAGAATTAAAACATTAAGCTAACCCTATAGGGTTGGGTCAAGTCGGGTTTACCGTTTAACCTGACCCATTAACATCCATACCTTTAGGTGGTGATATTGGGGGGTTAAAGGGATAGGGGGATGGGCTACTCGGCCCCCCTCCCCCTTCCCCATTTTCGTAGCCCCATGAATTAAAAAATAAAGTAAATGCCTACCTATTTTGGTTGCATTAATTTCTTTTCAATAAAAAAAGTTACAACACTTTAAAAGACTTTTGAACAAACATGTTAATGCAAAAAATGTCCTGTGATTGAGAGGGTGTTGTGTTGCCCATTATTCTCACATCATGCTCCTTGAACTATTGTTTTTATAAGAAATAAATAGAAATTCAAATTGATCTTATTTATTTTTTCACCTCCAAAAGTCCAAAAATTCAGCCAAAATATATTTATTTCCAACTATTCTCATTTTTTGCTTTCCATAAAAAACAAAAAGAAGATTTTATAGCAAGTGGAATATAATTTAGCTATAAATTATTAATAATCGACTTTTATTTAACGGAAAAGTATGGATAGGCCCAATACAGATTTCTGAATTCTATTGTAGAGGTATAAGCATTCAAAATGTCAAAAAACCCCACTCTATACATCAATGCCCACCTGTAATTGGCATCAATTCCCAACTAGCACCTACCCCAATTGTACTTTGGGCCTAGAAATTCTGACCTTGGGCTGAACCCTCATCTCCCTTTATTTAATGGCTTTGGGGGAGTGGGGGGGGGGGATAATTATTGCTCTTAAAAATTGGATTACATTTAAACCACATTAACCAAACCAAGTGAGTGGTGGCTCCGTTGGCATGTTGTGATAAATACCCCCAAAAGAAAAAAAAAAAAAGGAACCAAAATTTTCCATCAGCCCCATGTAGGATATGGTGTGAATACAGATTTCAATATGATAATGTAAAAACAACCTTACCCCATTAACTCTATTTAGGAATCAATAATTAAATTAATATGGTATTTTTTCTTGATAAATATTGAAGCTTTTAGTAACAAAGGTGTCTGAATAGTCTTTTAATGCTTTGTCAAAAAAAAAAAAAAAAAAGAATAATCTTCTAATGCGCATTTAGTAGGGAACTAGTAGGGTAGTATTATCTTTTAACACAATGTATTAATTAGATTTTAAAAAATCTTTTTTACCCTTTTTAATGTGTATTTAACACTAAAAGAGGATGTATTTATGTCAAATAAAAATTCCAGAAACAATGCCAGGCCATTTGTTCTTTTTATATTAGTATAGATTTTTTTTCTGTTGTGCAAACAATGATAAATTATAAATAGATTTTTTATTAATTTAGTTTTAATATCTATGCCAAAGTGTCAATTGGTTGGTTGGTAAGGTCTCCTATTGGTTGTAGCAGAGACTTAGGATCAAATCCAGCTTGCACTAGGGTTGTGAAACTTTATAGGTTTGGGGATGATCCCCGGTTTTATAGACCCATAGAAAAACAATTTTTAAGCCTTCCCTATATTTTAACCTTTGCCAAAAAAGAAAAATCCTTGATATCTTTCAAATTATATGATTTTCCAGTGCATCGCACAGGGCCCTACTAGTAAACATATAGAGCCTTGTAGCCTAGGCACCCAACTAGATTGTCATATGGAACCAATAGAAGATTCTCGATTACTTAAACAATAATATTGCGTTTGGCATGCTTTTAGAGAATTAATTCTGATGATCCTTTTTACATTTAATTGATATCTGAACTTTTTGTTTGGGCTAAAAACTATTCAGAAAATTAATTCTTTGGAAAATTTTTAATTTCAGAAAAGAATATTTATTTATTTGCTCAAAACTCATTCTTCAATAGTGATTGGTTATAGCAGAAATTTTCTTTCTATTATTTACACAATTATGATTTTCAAGACTTGGGACACCTGCCGTCCATACACTTCAATTATTATTGATTAATATTGTTTATATATCACATTTTCACTTTTCATTAATTCATGTTTCACAAACTGTATGCATTTTAAGTTTAGTTTAATAAAGTTTATTAATTATGGTGATATTCAATCAACCATATTATTTGTTACAAGGTACGGTAAATGCATTTTATATATAGAGAGAGAACATTGCACCATTTCTTGATCAATAATAACATACAAATAGGAGAGAGAAATGTTCTTAATACTCGGTTGGAAATGCTAAGAATGGTGTGTGAAGTGAGAAGCAATTCCAGATTCCTATAAATTTTGCCAAGAAAGAATGACTTATTTTAGAACCAAGTCCTACTAAATGTTTATAACTCTATAATAAAATTCAGAAATCTGTATTTTTCGGTTTTTTTTTCTTAATTAGTGAATTAAATGTCACCATCAAAAGAATCAAGAACTTGT